>NW_026988939.1:0-199036 GCF_030222135.1 Aotus nancymaae | reverse complement strand
AGGAGTTTTCAGCCCAATACCGGCCTATGGAAGAAGGGGCAGTAAGCACAGGGAAATATCTGCTTCTAAATCCAAAACGCAGCTATCTAACAGAACGGTTGTCAATGTGGGCACTCAACTTCCAGAGTTAAACCCGTGTGTGGATTCAGCAGTCTGCAAACAGTTTCTGTGCAGAGTCTCAAAACAGGCGTTTTCAGCCCAATACCGGCCTAAGGAAGAAAGGACAGTAAGCACAGGGAAATTTCTGCTTCTAAATCCAAAACGCAGGTGTCTAACAGAACGGTTGTCAATGTGTGCACTCAACTTCCAGAGTTAAACCCCTGTGTGGATTCAGCAGTCTGCAAACACTTTTATTGCAGAGTCTCAAAACAGGCGTTTTCAGCCCAATACCGGCCTAAGGAAGAAAGGGCAGAAAGCACAGGGAAATATCTGCTTCTAAATCCAAAACGCAGCTGTCTAACAGAACGGTTGTCAATGTGTGCACTCAACTTCCAGAGTTAAACCCGTGTGTGGATTCAGCAGTCTGCAAACACTTTCTGTGCAGAGTCTCAAAACAGGCGTTTTCATCGAAATAGCGGCCTATGGAAGAAATGGCAGTAAGCACAGGGAAATATCTGCTTCTAAATCCAAAACGCAGCTATCTAACAAAACGGTTGTCAATGTGTGCACTCAACTTCCAGAGTTAAATCGGGTGTGTGGATTCAGCAGACTGCACACACTTTCTGTGCAGAGTCTCAAAACAGGCGTTTTCAGCCCAATACCGGCCTATGGAAGAAAGGGCAGTAAGCACAGGGAAATATCTGCTTCTAAATCCAAAAGTCAGCTATCTAACAAAACGGTTGTCAATGTGTGCACTCAACTTCCAGAGTTAAACCCGTGTGTGGTTTCAGCAGTCTGCAAACACTTACTGTGCAGAGTCTCAAAACAGGCGTTTTCAGCCCAATACCGGCCTATGGAAGAAAGGGCAGTAAGCACGGGGAAATATCTGCTTCTAAATCCAAAACGCAGCTATCTAACGGAACGGTTGTCAATGTGTGCACTCAACTTCCAGAGTTCAACCCGTCTGTGGATTCAGCAGTCTGCAAACACATTCTGTGCCGAGTCTCAAAACAGGCGTTTTCAGCCCAATACCGGCATATGGAAGAAAGGGTAGTAAGAACAGGGAAATATCTGCTTCTAAATACAAAACGCAGCTATCTATCAGAACGGTGGTCAATGTGTGCACTCAACTTCCAGAGCTAAACCCGTGTGTGGATTCAGCAGTCTGCAAACACTTTCTGTGCAGAGTCTCAAAACAGGAGTTTTTAGCCCAATACCGGCCTAAGGAAGAAGGGGCAGTAAGCACAGGGAAATATCTGCTTCTAAATCCAAAACGCAGCTACCTAACAGAACGGTTGACAATGTGGGAACTCAACTTCCAGAGTTAAACCCGTGTGTGAATTCAGCAGTCTGCAAACAGTTTCTGTGCAGAGACTCAAAACAGGCGTTTTCAGCCCAATACTGGCCTAAGGAAGAAAGGGCAGTAAGCACAGGGAAATTTCTGCTTTTAAATCTAAAACGCAGCTATCTAACAGAACGGTTGTCAATGTGTGCACTCAACTTCCAGCGTTAAACCCGTGTGTGGATTCAGCAGTCTGCAAACACGTTCTGTGCGGAGTCCCAAATCAGGCGTTTTCAGCCCAATTCCGGCCTAAGGAAGAAAGGGCAGTAAGCACAGGGAAATATCTGCTTCTAAATCCAAAACGCAGCCATCTAACAGAATGGTTGTCAATGTGCGCACTCAACTTCCATAGTTAAATCGGTGTGTGGATTCAGCAGACTGCAAACACTTTCTGTGCAGAGTCTCAAAACAGGCGTTTTCAGCCCAATACCGGCCTATGGAAGAAAGGGCAGTAAGCACAGGGAAATTTCTGCTTCTAAATCCAAAACGCAGCTGTCTAGCAGAACGGTTGTCAATGTGTGCACTCAACTTCCAGAGTTAAACCCGTGTGTGGATTCAGCAGTCTGCAAACACTTTTTGTGCAGAGTCTCAAAACAGGCGTTTTCATCGAAATACCGGCCTATGGAAGAAAGGGCATTAAGCACAGGGAAATATCTGCTCCTAATTCCAAAACGCAGCTATCTAACAGAATGGTTGTCAATGTGTGCACTCACCTTCCAGAGTTAAATCGGTGTGTGGATTCAGCAGACTGCAAACACTTTCTGTGCAGAGTCTCAAAACAGGCGTTTTCAGCCCAATACCGGCCTATGGAAGAAAGGGCAGTAAGCACAGGGAAATATCTGCTTCTAAATCCAAAACGCAGCTATCTAACAGAACGGTTGTCAATGTGTGCCCTCAACCTCCATAGTTAAACCCGAGTGTGGATTCAGCAGTCTGCAATCACTTTCTGTGCAGAGTCTCAAAACAGGCGTTTTCAGCCCAATACCGGCATATGGAAGAAAGGGCAGTAAGCACAGGGAAATATCTGCTTCTAAATCCAAAACGCAGCTATCTAAAAGAACGGTTGTCAAAGTGTGCACTCAACTTCCAGAGTTAAACCCGTGTGTGGATTCAGCAGTCTGCAAACACTTTCTGTGCAGAGTCTCAAAACAGCCGTTTTCAGCCCAATACCGGCCTATGGAAGAAAGGGCAGTAAGCACAGGGAAATTTCTGCTTCTAAATCCAAAATGCAGCTATCTAACAGAACGGTTGTCAATGTGTTCACTCAACTTCCAGAGTTAAACCCGGTGTGTGTATTCAGCAGTCTGCACACACTTTCTGTGCAGAGTCTCAAAACAGGCGTTTTTAGCCCAATACCGGCCTATGGAAGAAATGGCAGTAAGCACAGGGAAATATCTGCTTCTACATCCAAAATGCAGCTATCTAACAGAACGGTTGTCAATATGTGCACTAAACTTGCAAAGTTAAACCCGTGTGTGAATTCATCAGTCTGCAAACACTTTCTGTGCAGAGTCTCAAAACAGGCGTTTTCAGCCCAATACCGGCCTATGGAAGAAAGGGCAGTAAGCACAGGGAAATATCTGTTTCTAAATCCAAAACGCAGCTATCTAACAGAAGGTTTGTCAATGTGTGCACTCAGCTTCCAGAGTTAAACCCGTGGGTGGATTCAGCAGTCTGCAAACATTTTCTGTCCAGAGTCTCAAAACATGCATTTTCAGCCCAATAACGGCATATGGAAGAAAGGGCAGTAAGCACAGGGAAATATCTGCTTCTAAATACAAAACGCAGCTATCTAACAGAACGGTTGTCAATGTGTGCACTCAACTTCCAGAGTTAAACCCGAGTGTGGATTCAGCAGTCTGCAATCACTTTCTGTGCAGAGTCTCAAAACAGGCGTTTTCAGCCCAATACCGGCATATGGAAGAAAGGGCAGTAAGCACAGGGAAATATCTGCTTCTAAATCCAAAACGCAGCTATCTAAAAGAACGGTTGTCAAAGTGTGCACTCAACTTCCAGAGTTAAACCCGTGTGTGGATTCAGCAGTCTGCAAACACTTTCTGTGCAGAGTCTCAAAACAGGCGTTTTCAGCCCAATACCGGCCTATGGAAGAAAGGGCAGTAAGCACAGGGAAATATCTGTTTCTAAATCCAAAACGCAGCTATCTAACAGAAGGTTTGTCAATGTGTGCACTCAACTTCCAGAGTTAAACCCGTGTGTGGATTCAGCAGTCTGCAAACATTTTCTGTCCAGAGTCTCAAAACAGGCATTTTCAGCCCAATAACGGCATATGGAAGAAAGGGCAGTAAGCACAGGGAAATATCTGCTTCTAAATACAAAACGCAGCTATCTAACAGAACGGTTGTCAATGTGTGCACTCAACTTCCAGAGTTAAACCCGAGTGTGGATTCAGCAGTCTGCAACACTTTCTGTGCAGAGTCTCAAAACAGGAGTTTTCAGCCCAATACCGGCCAAAGGAACAAGGGGCAGTAAGCACAGGGAAATATCTGCTTCTAAATCCAAAACGCAGCTATCTAAAAGAACGTTTGTCAAAGTGTGCACTCAACTTCCAGAGTTAAACCCGTGTGTGGATTCAGCAGTCTGCAAACACTTTCTGTGCAGAGTCTCAAAACAGGCGTTGTCAGCCCAATACCGGCCTATGGAAGAAAGGGCAGTAAGCACAGGGAAATTTCTGCTTCTAAATCCAAAATGCAGCTATCTAACAGAACGGGTGGTCATTGTGTGCACTCAACTTCCAGAGTTAAACCCGTGTGTGTATTCAGCAGTCTGCAATCACTTTCTGTGCAGAATCTCAAAACAGGCGTTTTCATCCCAATACCGGCCTATGGAAGAAATGGCAGTAAGCACAGGGAAATATCAGCTTCTAAATCCAAAACGCAGCTCTCTAACAGAACGGATGTCAACGTGGGCACTCAACTTCCAGAGTTAATCCCGTGTGTGGATTCAGCAGTCTGCAAACACTTTCTGCGCAGAGTCTCAAAACAGGCGTTTTCAGCCCAGTACCGGCCTATGGAAGAAAGGGCAGTAAGCACAGTGAAATATCTGCTTCTAAATCCAAAACGCAGCTCTCTAACAGAACGGCTGTCAATGTGGGCACTCAAATTCCAGAGTTAAACCCGTGGGTGGATTCAGCAGTCTGCAAACACTTTCTGTGCAGAGTTTCAAAACAGGCGTTTTCAGCCCAATACGGCATATGGAAGAAAGGGCAGTAAGAACAGGGAAATATCTGCTTCTAAATACAAAACACAGCTTTCTAACAGAACGGTGGTCAATGTGTGCACTCAACTTCCAGAGTTAAACCCGTGTGTGGATTCAGCAGTCTGCAAACACTTTCTGTGCAGAATCTCAAAACAGGAGTTTTCAGCCCAATACCGGCCTATGGAAGAAGGGGCAGTAAGCACAGGGAAATATCTGCTTCTAAATCCAAAACGCAGCTATCTAACAGAACGGTTGTCAATGTGGGCACTCAACTTCCAGAGTTAAACCCGTGTGTGGATTCAGCAGTCTGCAAACAGTTTCTGTGCAGAGTCTCAAAACAGGCGTTTTCAGCCAAATACCGGCCTAAGGAAGAAAGGGCAGTAAGCACAGGGGAATTTCTGCTTCTAAATCCAAAACGCAGGTGTCTAACAGAACGGTTGTCAATGTGTGCACTCAACTTCCAGAGTTAAACCCCTGTGTGGATTCAGCAGTCTGCAAACACTTTTATTGCAGAGTCTCAAAACAGGCGTTTTCAGCCCAATACCGGCCTAAGGAAGAAAGGGCAGAAAGCACAGGGAAATATCTGCTTCTAAATCCAAAACGCAGCTGTCTAACAGAACGGTTGTCAACGTGTGCACTCAACTTCCAGAGTTAAACCCGTGTGTTGATTCAGCAGTCTGCAAACACTTTCTGTGCAGAGTCTCAAAACAGGCGTTTTCATCGAAATAGCGGCCTATGGAAGAAATGGCAGTAAGCACAGGGAAATATCTGCTTCTAAATCCAAAACGCAGCTATCTAACAAAACGGTTGTCAATGTGTGCACTCAACTTCCAGAGTTAAATCGGTGTGTGGATTCAGCAGACTGCACACACTTTCTGTGCAGAGTCTCAAAACAGGCGTTTTCAGCCAATACCGGCCTATGGAAGAAAGGGCAGTAAGCACAGGGAAATATCTGCTTCTAAATCCAAAAGTCAGCTATCTAACAAAACGGTTGTCAATGTGTGCACTCAACTTCCAGAGTTAAACCCGTGTGTGGTTTCAGCAGTCTGCAAACACTTACTGTGCAGAGTCTCAAAACAGGCGTTTTCAGCCCAATACCGGCCTATGGAAGAAAGGGCAGTAAGCACGGGGAAATATCTGCTTCTAAATCCAAAACGCAGCTATCTAACAGAACGGTTGTCAATGTGTGCACTCAACTTCCAGAGTTCAACCCGTCTGTGGATTCAGCAGTCTGCAAACACATTCTGTGCCGAGTCTCAAAACAGGCGTTTTCAGCCCAATACCGGCATATGGAAGAAAGGGTAGTAAGAACAGGGAAATATCTGCTTCTAAATACAAAACGCAGCTATCTATCAGAACGGTGGTCAATGTGTGCACTCAACTTCCAGAGCTAAACCCGTGTGTGGATTCAGCAGTCTGCAAACACTTTCTGTGCAGAGTCTCAAAACAGGAGTTTTCAGCCCAATACCGGCCTAAGGAAGAAGGGGCAGTAAGCACAGGGAAATATCTGCTTCTAAATCCAAAACGCAGCTACCTAACAGAACGGTTGACAATGTGGGAACTCAACTTCCAGAGTTAAACCCGTGTGTGAATTCAGCAGTCTGCAAACAGTTTCTGTGCAGAGACTCAAAACAGGCGTTTTCAGCCCAATACTGGCCTAAGGAAGAAAGGGCAGTAAGCACAGGGAAATTTCTGCTTTTAAATCTAAAACGCAGCTATCTAACAGAACGGTTGTCAATGTGTGCACTCAACTTCCAGCGTTTAAACCCGTGTGTGGATTCAGCAGTCTGCAAACACGTTCTGTGCGGAGTCCCAAATCAGGCGTTTTCAGCCCAATACCGGCCTAAGGAAGAAAGGGCAGTAAGCACAGGGAAATATCTGCTTCTAAATCCAAAACGCAGCCATCTAACAGAATGGTTGTCAATGTGCGCACTCAACTTCCATAGTTAAATCGGTGTGTGGATTCAGCAGACTGCAAACACTTTCTGTGCAGAGTCTCAAAACAGGCGTTTTCAGCCCAATACCGGCCTATGGAAGAAAGGGCAGTAAGCACAGGGAAATTTCTGCTTCTAAATCCAAAACGCAGCTGTCTAGCAGAACGGTTGTCAATGTGTGCACTCAACTTCCAGAGTTAAACCCGTGTGTGGATTCAGCAGTCTGCAAACACTTTCTGTGCAGAGTCTCAAAACAGGCGTTTTCATCGAAATACCGGCCTATGGAAGAAAGGGCATTAAGCACAGGGAAATATCTGCTCCTAATTCCAAAACGCAGCTATCTAACAGAATGGTTGTCAATGTGTGCACTCACCTTCCAGAGTTAAATCGGTGTGTGGATTCAGCAGACTGCAAACACTTTCTGTGCAGAGTCTCAAAACAGGCGTTTTCAGCCCAATACCGGCCTATGGAAGAAAGGGCAGTAAGCACAGGGAAATATCTGCTTCTAAATCCAAAACGCAGCTATCTAACAGAACGGTTGTCAATGTGTGCCCTCAACCTCCATAGTTAAACCCGAGTGTGGATTCAGCAGTCTGCAATCACTTTCTGTGCAGAGTCTCAAAACAGGCGTTTTCAGCCCAATACCGGCATATGGAAGAAAGGGCAGTAAGCACAGGGAAATATCTGCTTCTAAATCCAAAACGCAGCTATCTAAAAGAACGGTTGTCAAAGTGTGCACTCAACTTCCAGAGTTAAACCCGTGTGTGGATTCAGCAGTCTGCAAACACTTTCTGTGCAGAGTCTCAAAACAGCCGTTTTCAGCCCAATACCGGCCTATGGAAGAAAGGGCAGTAAGCACAGGGAAATTTCTGCTTCTAAATCCAAAATGCAGCTATCTAACAGAACGGTTGTCAATGTGTTCACTCAACTTCCAGAGTTAAACCCGTGTGTGTATTCAGCAGTCTGCACACACTTTCTGTGCAGAGTCTCAAAACAGGCGTTTTTAGCCCAATACCGGCCTATGGAAGAAATGGCAGTAAGCACAGGGAAATATCTGCTTCTACATCCAAAATGCAGCTATCTAACAGAACGGTTGTCAATATGTGCACTAAACTTGCAAAGTTAAACCCGTGTGTGAATTCATCAGTCTGCAAACACTTTCTGTGCAGAGTCTCAAAACAGGCGTTTTCAGCCCAATACCGGCCTATGGAAGAAAGGGCAGTAAGCACAGGGAAATATCTGTTTCTAAATCCAAAACGCAGCTATCTAACAGAAGGTTTGTCAATGTGTGCACTCAACTTCCAGAGTTAAACCCGTGGGTGGATTCAGCAGTCTGCAAACATTTTCTGTCCAGAGTCTCAAAACAGGCATTTTCAGCCCAATAACGGCATATGGAAGAAAGGGCAGTAAGCACAGGGAAATATCTGCTTCTAAATACAAAACGCAGCTATCTAACAGAACGGTTGTCAATGTGTGCACTCAACTTCCAGAGTTAAACCCGAGTGTGGATTCAGCAGTCTGCAATCACTTTCTGTGCAGAGTCTCAAAACAGGCGTTTTCAGCCCAATACCGGCATATGGAAGAAAGGGCAGTAAGCACAGGGAAATATCTGCTTCTAAATCCAAAACGCAGCTATCTAAAAGAACGGTTGTCAAAGTGTGCACTCAACTTCCAGAGTTAAACCCGTGTGTGGATTCAGCAGTCTGCAAACACTTTCTGTGCAGAGTCTCAAAACAGCCGTTTTCAGCCCAATACCGGCCTATGGAAGAAAGGGCAGTAAGCACAGGGAAATTTCTGCTTCTAAATCCAAAATGCAGCTATCTAACAGAACGGTTGTCAATGTGTTCACTCAACTTCCAGAGTTAAACCCGTGTGTGTATTCAGCAGTCTGCACACACTTTCTGTGCAGAGTCTCAAAACAGGCGTTTTTAGCCCAATACCGGCCTATGGAAGAAATGGCAGTAAGCACAGGGAAATATCTGCTTCTACATCCAAAATGCAGCTATCTAACAGAACGGTTGTCAATATGTGCACTAAACTTGCAAAGTTAAACCCGTGTGTGAATTCATCAGTCTGCAAACACTTTCTGTGCAGAGTCTCAAAACAGGCGTTTTCAGCCCAATACCGGCCTATGGAAGAAAGGGCAGTAAGCACAGGGAAATATCTGTTTCTAAATCCAAAACGCAGCTATCTAACAGAAGGTTTGTCAATGTGTGCACTCAACTTCCAGAGTTAAACCCGTGGGTGGATTCAGCAGTCTGCAAACATTTTCTGTCCAGAGTCTCAAAACAGGCATTTTCAGCCCAATAACGGCATATGGAAGAAAGGGGCAGTAAGCACAGGGAAATATCTGCTTCTAAGTACAAAACGCAGCTATCTAACAGAACGGTTGTCAATGTGTGCACTCAACTTCCAGAGTTAAACCCGTGTGTGGATTCAGCAGTCTGCAAGCACTTTCTGTGCAGAGTCTCAAAACAGGAGTTTTCAGCCCAATACCGGCCAAAGGAAGAAGGGGCAGTAAGCACAGGGAAATATCTGCTTCTAAATCCAAAACGCAGCTATCTAAAAGAAAGGTTGTCAAAGTGTGCACTCAACTTCCAGAGTTAAACCCGTGTGTGGATTCAGCAGTCTGCAAACACTTTCTGTGCAGAGTCTCAAAACAGGCGTTTTCAGCCCAATACCGGCCTATGGAAGAAAGGGCAGTAAGCACAGGGAAATTTCTGCTTCTAAATCCAAAATGCAGCTATCTAACAGAACGGTTGTCAATGTGGGCACTCAACTTCCAGAGGTAAACCCGTGTGTGTATTCAGCATTCTGCACACACTTTCTGTGCAGAGTCTCAAAACAGGCGTTTTCAGCCCAATACCGGCCTATGGAAGAAATGGCAGTAAGCACAGGGAAATATCTGCTTCTACATCCAAAATGCAGCTATCTAACAGAACGGTTGTCAATGTGTGCACTAAACTTGCAGAGTTAAACCCGTGTGTGAATTCATCAGTCTGCAAACACTTTCTGTGCAGAGTCTCAAAACAGGCGTTTTCATCCAAATCCCGGTCTATGGAAGAAAGGGCAGTAAGCACAGGGAAATATCTGCTTCTAAATCCAAAACGCAGCTATCTAACAGAACGGTCGTCAATGTGTGCACTCAAATTCCAGAGTTAAACCCGTGTGTGGATTCAGCAGTCTGCAAACACTTTCTGTGCAGAGTCTCAAAACAGGCGTTTTCATCGAAATAGCGGCCTATGGAAGAAATGGCAGTAAGCACAGGGAAATATCTGCTTCTAAATCCAAAACGCAGCTATCTAACAAAACGGTTGTCAATGTGTGCACTCAACTTCCAGAGTTAAATCGGTGTGTGGATTCAGCAGACTGCACACACTTTCTGTGCAGAGTCTCAAAACAGGCGTTTTCAGCCCAATACCGGCCTATGGAAGAAAGGGCAGTAAGCACAGGGAAATATCTGCTTCTAAATCCAAAAGGCAGCTATCTAACAAAACGGTTGTCAATGTGTGCACTCAACTTCCAGAGTTAAACCCGTGTGTGGTTTCAGCAGTCTGCAAACACTTACTGTGCAGAGTCTCAAAACATGCGTTTTCAGCCCAATACCGGCCTATGGAAGAAAGGGCAGTAAGCACGGGGAAATATCTGCTTCTAAATCCAAAACGCAGCTATCTAACGGAACGGTTTTCAATGTGTGCACTCAACTTCCAGAGTTCAACCCGTCTGTGGATTCAGCAGTCTGCAAAAACATTCTGTGCCGAGTCTCAAAACAGGCGTTTTCAGCCCAATACCGGCATATGGAAGAAAGGTTAGTAAGAACAGGGAAATATCTGCTTCTAAATACAAAACGCAGCTATCTATCAGAACGGTGGTCAATGTGTGCACTCAACTTCCAGAGCTAAACCCGTGTGTGGATTCAGCAGTCTGCAAACACTTTCTGTGCAGAGTCTGAAAACAGGAGTTTTCAGCCCAATACCGGCCTAAGGAAGAAGGGGCAGTAAGCACAGGGAAATATCTGCTTCTAAATCCAAAACGCAGCTACCTAACAGAACGGTTGACAATGTGGGAACTCAACTTCCAGAGTTAAACCCGGTGTGTGAATTCAGCAGTCTGCAAACAGTTTCTGTGCAGAGACTCAAAACAGGCGTTTTCAGCCCAATACTGGCCTAAGGAAGAAAGGGCAGTAAGCACAGGGAAATTTCTGCTTTTAAATCTAAAACGCAGCTATCTAACAGAACGGTTGTCAATGTGTGCACTCAACTTCCAGCGTTAAACCCGTGTGTGGATTCAGCAGTCTGCAAACACGTTCTGTGCGGAGTCCCAAAACAGGCGTTTTCAGCCCAATACCGGCCTAAGGAAGAAAGGGCAGTAAGCACAGGGAAATATCTGCTTCTAAATCCAAAACGCAGCCATCTAACAGAATGGTTGTCAATGTGCGCACTCAACTTCCATAGTTAAATCGGTGTGTGGATTCAGCAGACTGCAAACACTTTCTGTGCAGAGTCTCAAAACAGGCGTTTTCAGCCCAATACCGGCCTATGGAAGAAAGGGCAGTAAGCACAGGGAAATTTCTGCTTCTAAATCCAAAACGCAGCTGTCTAGCAGAACGGTTGTCAATGTTTGCACTCAACTTCCAGAGTTAAACCCGTGTGTGGATTCAGCAGTCTGCAAACACTTTCTGTGCAGAGTCTCAAAACAGGCGTTTTCAGCCCAGTACCGGCAAATGGAAGAAAGGGCAGTAAGAACAGGGAAATATCGGCTTCTAAATACAAAACGCAGCTTTCTAACAGAACGGTTGTCAATGTGTGCACTCAACTTCCAGAGTTAAACCCGCGTGTGGATTCAGCAGTCTGCAAACACTTTCTGTGCAGAGTCTCAAAACAGGAGTTTTCAGCCCAATACCGGCCTATGGAAGAAGGGGCAGTAAGCACAGGGAAATATCTGCTTCTAAATCCAAAACGCAGCTATCTAACACAACGGTTGTCAATGTGGGCACTCAACTTCCAGAGTTAAACCCGTGTGTGGATTCAGCAGTCTGTAAACAGCTTCTGTGCAGAGTCTCAAAACAGGCGTTTTAAGCCCAATACCGACCTATGGAAGAAAGGGCAGTAAGCACAGGGAAATTTCTGCTTCTAAATCCAAAACGCAGGTGTCTAACAGAACGGTTGTCAATGTGTGCACTCAACTTCCAGAGTTAAACCCGTGTGTGGATTCAGGAGTCTGCAAACATTTTCATTGCAGAGTCTCAAAACAGGCGTTTTCAGCCCAATACCGGCCTATGGAAGAAAGGGCAGTAAGCACAGGCAAATATATGCTTCTAAATCCAAAACGCAGCTATCTAACAGAACGGTTGTCAATGTGTGCACTGAACTTCCAGAGTTAAACCCGTGTGTGGATTCAGCAGTCTGCACACACTTTCTGTGCAGAGTCTCAAAACAGGAGTTTTCAACCCAATAACGGCCTACGGAAGAAAGGGCAGTAAGCACAGGGAATTATCTGCTTATACATCCAAAATGCAGCTATCTAACCGAACGGTTTTCAATGTGTGCACTAAACTTGCAGAGTTAAACCTGTGTGTGAATTCATCAGTCTGCAAACACATTCTGTGCCGAGTCTCAAAACAGGCGTTTTCAGTCCAATACCGGCATATGGAAGAAAGGGCAGTAAGCACAGGGGAATATCTGCTTCTAAATACAAAACGCAGCTATATATCAGAACGGTTGTCAATGTGTGCACTCAACTTCCAGAGTTAAACCCGTGTGTGGATTCAGCAGTCTGCAAACACTTTCTGTGCAGAGTCTCAAAACAGGCGTTTTCAGCCCAATAACGGCCTATGGAAGAAAGGGCAGTAAGCACAGGGAAATTTCTGCTTCTACATCCAAAATGCAGCTATCTAAGAGAACGGTTGTCAATGTGTGCACTAAACTTGCAGAATTAAACCCGTGTGTGAATTCATCAGTCTGCAAACACTTTCTGTGCAGAGTCTCAAAACAGGCGTTTTCAGCCCAATACCGGCCTATGGAAGAAAGGGCAGTAAGCACAGGGAATTCTCTGCTTCTAAATCCAAAACGCAGCTTTCAAACAGAACGGTTGTCAATGTGTGCACTCAACTTCCAGAGTTAAACCCGTGTGTGGATTCAGCAGTGTGCAAACACTTTCTGTGCAGAGTCTCAAAACAGGAGTTTTCAGCCCAATACCGGCCAAAGGAAGAAGGGGCAGTAAGCACAGGGAAATATCTGCTTCTAAATCCAAAACGCAGCTATCTAAAAGAAAGGTTGTCAAAGTGTGCACTCAACTTCCAGAGTTAAACCCGTGTGTGGATTCAGCAGTCTGCAAACACTTTCTGTGCAGAGTCTCAAAACAGGCGTTTTCAGCCCAATACCGGCCTATGGAAGAAAGGGCAGTAAGCACAGGGAAATTTCTGCTTCTAAATCCAAAATGCAGCTATCTAACAGAACGGTTGTCAATGTGGGCACTCAACTTCCAGAGGTAAACCCGTGTGTGTATTCAGCATTCTGCACACACTTTCTGTGCAGAGTCTCAAAACAGGCGTTTTCAGCCCAATAACGGCATATGGAAGAAAGGGCAGTAAGCACAGGGAAATATCTGCTTCTAAATACAAAACGCAGCTATCTAACAGAACGGTTGTCAATGTGTGCACTCAACTTCCAGAGTTAAACCCGTGTGTGGATTCAGCAGTCTGCAAACACTTTCTGTGCAGAGTCTCAAAACAGGAGTTTTCAGCCCAATACCGGCCAAAGGAAGAAGGGGCAGTAAGCACAGGGAAATATCTGCTTCTAAATCCAAAACGCAGCTATCTAAAAGAAAGGTTGTCAAAGTGTGCACTCAACTTCCAGAGTTAAACCCGTGTGTGGATTCAGCAGTCTGCAAACACTTTCTGGGCAGAGTCTCAAAACAGGCGTTTTCAGCCCAATACCGGCCTATGGAAGAAAGGGCAGTAAGCACAGGGAAATTTCTGCTTCTAAATCCAAAATGCAGCTATCTAACAGAACGGTTGTCAATGTGGGCACTCAACTTCCAGAGGTAAACCCGTGTGTGTATTCAGCATTCTGCACACACTTTCTGTGCAGAGTCTCAAAACAGGCGTTTTCAGCCCAATACCGGCCTATGGAAGAAATGGCAGTAAGCACAGGGAAATAACTGCTTCTACATCCAAAATGCAGCTATCTAACAGAACGGTGGTCAATGTGTGCACTAAACTTGCAGAGTTAAACCCGTGTGTGAATTCATCAGTCTGCAAACACTTTCTGTGCAGAGTCTCAAAACAGGCGTTTTCATCCAAATCCCGGTCTATGGAAGAAAGGGCAGTAAGCACAGGGAAATATCTGCTTCTAAATCCAAAACGCAGCTATCTAACCGAACGGTCGTCAATGTGTGCACTCAACTTCCAGAGTTAAACCCGTGTGTGGATTCAGCAGTCTGCAAACACTTTCTGTGCAGAGTCCCAAAACAGGCGTTTTCAGCCCAATACCGGCCTATGGAAGAAAGGGCTTTAAGCACAGGGCAATATCTCCTCCTAATTCCACAACGCAGCTATCTAACAGAATGGTTGTCAATGTGTGCACTCAACTTCCAGAGTTAAATCGGTGTGTGGATTCAGCAGACTGCAAATACTTTCTGTGCAGAGTCTCAAAACAAGCGTTTTCAGCCCAATACCGGCCTATGGAAGAAAGGGCAGTAAGCACAGGGAAATATCTACTTCTAAATCCAAAACGCAGCTATCTAACAGAACGGTTGTCAATGTGTGCACTCAACTTCCATAGTTAAACCCGTGTGTGGATTCAGCAGTCTGCAATCACTTTCTGTGCAGAGTCTCAAAACAGGCGTTTTCAGCCCAATACCGGCATATGGAAGAAAGGGCAGTAAGGACATGGAAATATCTGCTTCTAAATCCAAAACGCAGCTATCTAAAAGAACGGTTGTCAAAGTGTGCACTCAACTTCCAGAGTTAAACCCGTGTGTGGATTCAGCAGTCTGCAAACACTTTCTGTGCAGAGTCTCAAAACAGGCGTTTTCAGCCCAATACCGGCCTATGGAAGAAAGGGCAGTAAGCACAGGGAAATTTCTGCTTCTAAATTCAAAACGCAGCTTTCTAACAGAACGATTGTCAATGTCTGCACTCAACTTCCAGAGTTAAACCCGTGTGTGTATTCAGCAGTCTGCACACACTTTCTGTGCAGAGTCTCAAAACAGGCGTTTTCAGCCCAATACCGGCCTATGGAAGAAAGGGCAGTAAGCACAGGGAAATATCTGCTTCTACATCCAAAATGCAGCTATCTAAGAGAACGGTTGTCAATGTGTGCACTAAACTTGCAGAATTAAACCCGTGTGTGAATTCATCAGTCTGCAAAGACTTTCTGTGCAGAGTCTCAAAACAGGCGTTTTCAGCCCAATACCGGCCTATGGAAGAAAGGGCAGTAAGCACAGGGAATTCTCTGCTTCTAAATCCAAAACGCAGCTATCGAACAAACGGTTCTCAACGTGGGCACTCAACTTCTAGAGTTAAACCCGTGTGTGGATTCAGCAGTCTGCAAACACTTTCTGTGCAGAGTCTCAAAACAGGCGTTTTCAGCACAATACCGGCCAATGGAAGAAAGGGCAGTAAGCACAAGGAAATATCTGCTTCTAAATCCAAAACGCAGCTATCTAACAGAACGGCTGTCAATGTGTGCACTCAAATTCCTGAGTTAAACCCGTGGGTGGATTCAGCAGTCTGCAAACAGTTTCTGTGCAGAGTCTCAAAACAGGCGTTTTCAGCCCAGTACCGGCAAATGGAAGAAAGGGCAGTAAGAACAGGGAAATATCGGCTTCTAAATACAAAACGCAGCTTTCTAACAGAACGGTTGTCAAAGTGTGCACTCAACTTCCAGAGTTAAACCCGCGTGTGGATTCAGCAGTCTGCAAACACTTTCTGTGCAGAGTCTCAAAACAGGAGTTTTCAGCCCAATACCGGCCTATGGAAGAAGGGGCAGTAAGCACAGGGAAATATCTGCTTCTAAATCCAAAACGCAGCTATCTAACACAACGGTTGTCAATGTGGGCACTCAACTTCCAGAGTTAAACCCGTGTGTGGATTCAGCAGTCTGTAAACAGCTTCTGTGCAGAGTCTCAAAACAGGCGTTTTAAGCCCAATACCGACCTATGGAAGAAAGGGCAGTAAGCACAGGGAAATTTCTGCTTCTAAATCCAAAACGCAGGTGTCTAACAGAACGGTTGTCAATGTGTGCACTCAACTTCCAGAGTTAAACCCGTGTGTGGATTCAGGAGTCTGCAAACATTTTCATTGCAGAGTCTCAAAACAGGCGTTTTCAGCCCAATACCGGCCTATGGAAGAAAGGGCAGTAAGCACAAGCAAATATATGCTTCTAAATCCAAAACGCAGCTATCTAACAGAACGGTTGTCAATGTGTGCACTGAACTTCCAGAGTTAAACCCGTGTGTGGATTCAGCAGTCTGCACACACTTTCTGTGCAGAGTCTCAAAACAGGAGTTTTCAACCCAATAACGGCCTACGGAAGAAAGGGCAGTAAGCACAGGGAATTATCTGCTTATACATCCAAAATGCAGCTATCTAACAGAACGGTTTTCAATGTGTGCACTAAACTTGCAGAGTTAAACCTGTGTGTGAATTCATCAGTCTGCAAACACAATCTGTGCCGAGTCTCAAAACAGGCGTTTTCAGTCCAATACCGGCATATGGAAGAAAGGGCAGTAAGCACAGGGGAATATCTGCTTCTAAATACAAAACGCAGCTATATATCAGAATGGTTGTCAATGTGTGCACTCAACTTCCAGAGTTAAACCCGTGTGTGGATTCAGCAGTCTGCAAACACTTTCTGTGCAGAGTCTCAAAACAGGCGTTTTCAGCCCAATACCGGCCTATGGAAGAAAGGGCAGTAAGCACAGGGAAATTTCTGCTTCTACATCCAAAATGCAGCTATCTAAGAGAAACGGTTGTCAATGTGTGCACTAAACTTGCAGAATTAAACCCGTGTGTGAATTCATCAGTCTGCAAACACTTTCTGTGCAGAGTCTCAAAACAGGCGTTTTCAGCCCAATACCGGCCTATGGAAGAAAGGGCAGTAAGCACAGGGAATTCTCTGCTTCTAAATCCAAAACGCAGCTTTCAAACAGAACGGTTGTCAATGTGGGCACTCAACTTCCAGAGTTAAACCCGTGTGTGGATTCAGCAGTCTGCAAACACTTTCTGTGCAGAGTCTCAAAACAGGCGTTTTCAGCCCAATACCGGCCTATGGAAGAAAGGGCAGTAAGCACAGGGAAATATCTGCTTCTAAATCCAAACGCAGCTATCTAACAGAACGGCTGTCAATGTGTGCACTCAACTTCCAGAGTTAAACCCGTGTGTGGATTCAGCAGTCTGCAAACAGTTTCTGTGCAGAGTCTCAAAACAGGCGTTTTCAGCCCAATACCGGCCTAAGGAAGAAAGGGCAGTAAGCACAGGGAAATTTCTGCTTCTAAATCCAAAACGCAGGTGTCTAACAGAACGGTTGTCAATGTGTGCACTCAACTTGCAGAGTTAAACCCGTGTGTGGATTCAGCAGTCTGCAAACACTTTCATTGCAGAGTCTCAAAACAGGCGTTTTCAGCCCAATACCGGCCTATGGAAGAAAGGGCAGTAAGCACAGGCAAATATCTGCTTCTAAATCCAAAACGCAGCTCTCTAACAGAACGGTTGTCAATGTGTGCACTCAACTTCCAGAGTTAAACCCGTGTGTGGATTCAGCAGTCTGCAAACACTTTCTGTGCAGATTCTCAAAACAGGCGTTTTCAACGAAATAGCGGCCTATGGAAGAAATGGCAGTAACACAGGGAAATATCTGCTTCTAAATCCAAAACGCAGCTATGTAACAAAACGGTTCTCAATGTGTGCACTCAACTTCCAGAGTTAAATTGGTGTGTGGATTCAGCAGACTGCAAACACTTTCTGTGCAGAGTCTCAAAACAGGCGTTTTCAGCCCAATACCGGCCTATGGAAGAAAGGGCAGTAAGCACAGGGAAATATCTGCTTCTAAATCCAAAACGCAACTATCTAACAAAACGGTTGTCAATGTGTGCACTCAACTTCCAGAGTTAAATCCGTGTGTGGATTCAGCAGTCTGCAAACACTTTCTTTGCAGAGTCTCAAAACAGGCGTTTTCAGCCCAATACCGGCCTATGGAACAAAGGGCAGTAAGCAACAGGGAAATATCTGCTTCTAAATCCAAAACGCAGCCATCTAACAGAATGTTTGTCAATGTGCGCACTCAACTTCCATAGTTAAATCGGTGTGTGGATTCAGCAGACTGCAAACACTTTCTGTGCAGAGTCTCAAAACAGGCGTTTTCAGCCCAATACCGGCCTATGGAAGAAAGGGCAGTAAGCACAGGGAAATTTCTGCTTCTAAATCCAAAACGCAGCTGTCTAGCAGAACGGTTGTCAATGTGTGCACTCAACTTCCAGAGTTAAACCCGTGTGTGGATTCAGCAGTCTGCAAACACTTTCTGTGCAGAGTCTCAAAACAGGCGTTTTCATCGAAATACCGGCCTATGGAAGAAAGGGCATTAAGCACAGGGAAATATCTGCTCCTAATTCCAAAACGCAGCTATCTAACAGAATGGTTGTCAATGTGTGCACTCACCTTCCAGAGTTAAATCGGTGTGTGGATTCAGCAGACTGCAAACACTTTCTGTGCAGAGTCTCAAAACAGGCGTTTTCAGCCCAATACCGGCCTATGGAAGAAAGGGCAGTAAGCACAGGGAAATATCTGCTTCTAAATCCAAAACGCAGCTATCTAACAGAACGGTTGTCAATGTGTGCCCTCAACCTCCATAGTTAAACCCGAGTGTGGATTCAGCAGTCTGCAATCACTTTCTGTGCAGAGTCTCAAAACAGGCGTTTCAGCCCAATACCGGCATATGGAAGAAAGGGCAGTAAGCACAGGGAAATATCTGCTTCTAAATACAAAACGCAGCTATCTAACAGAACGGTTGTCAATGTGTGCACTCAACTTCCAGAGTTAAACCCGTGTGTGGATTCAGCAGTCTGCAAACACTTTCTGTGCAGAGTCTCAAAACAGGAGTTTTCAGCCCAATACCGGCCAAAGGAAGAAGGGGCAGTAAGCACAGGGAAATATCTGCTTCTAAATCCAAAACGCAGCTATCTAAAAGAAAGGTTGTCAAAGTGTGCACTCAACTTCCAGAGTTAAACCCGTGTGTGGATTCAGCAGTCTGCAAACACTTTCTGTGCAGAGTCTCAAAACAGGCGTTTTCAGCCCAATACCGGCCTATGGAAGAAAGGGCAGTAACCACAGGGAAATTTCTGCTTCTAAATCCAAAATGCAGCTATCTAACAGAACGGTTGTCAATGTGGGCACTCAACTTCCAGAGGTAAACCCGTGTGTGTATTCAGCATTCTGCACACACTTTCTGTGCAGAGTCTCAAAACAGGCGTTTTCAGCCCAATACCGGCCTATGGAAGAAATGGCAGTAAGCACAGGGAAATATCTGCTTCTACATCCAAAATGCAGCTATCTAACAGAACGGTTGTCAATGTGTGCACTAAACTTGCAGAGTTAAACCCGTGTGTGAATTCATCAGTCTGCAAACACTTTCTGTGCAGAGTCTCAAAACAGGCGTTTTCATCCAAATCCCGGTCTATGGAAGAAAGGGCAGTAAGCACAGGGAAATATCTGCTTCTAAATCCAAAACGCAGCTATCTAACAGAACGGTCGTCAATGTGTGCACTCAACTTCCAGAGTTAAACCCGTGTGTGGATTCAGCAGTCTGCAAACACTTTCTGTGCAGAGTCTCAAAACAGCCGTTTTCAGCCCAATACCGGCCTATGGAAGAAAGGGCTTTAAGCACAGGGCAATATCTCCTCCTAATTCCACAACGCAGCAATCTAACAGAATGGTTGTCAATGTGGGCACTCAACTTCCAGAGGTAAACCCGTGTGTGTATTCAGCATTCTGCACACACTTTCTGTGCAGAGTCTCAAAACAGGCGTTTTCAGCCCAATACCGGCCTATGGAAGAAAGGGCAGTAAGCACAGGGAAATATCTACTTCTAAATCCAAAACGCAGCTATCTAACAGAACGGTTGTCAATGTGTGCACTCAACTTCCATAGTTAAACCCGTGTGTGGATTCAGCAGTCTGCAATCACTTTCTGTGCAGAGTCTCAAAACAGGCGTTTTCAGCCCAATACCGGCATATGGAAGAAAGGGCAGTAAGGACATGGAAATATCTGCTTCTAAATCCAAAACGCAGCTGTCTAACAGAACGGTTGTCAATGTGTGCACTCAACTTCCAGAGTTAAACCCGTGTGTGGATTCAGCAGTCTGCAAACACTTTCTGTGCAGAGTCTCAAAACAGGCGTTTTCATCGAAATAGCGGCCTATGGAAGAAATGGCAGTAAGCACAGGGAAATATCTGCTTCTAAATCCAAAACGCAGCTATCTAACAAAACGGTTGTCAATGTGTGCACTCAACTTCCAGAGTTAAATCGGTGTGTGGATTCAGCAGACTGCACACACTTTCTGTGCAGAGTCTCAAAACAGGCGTTTTCAGCCCAATACCGGCCTATGGAAGAAAGGGCAGTAAGCACAGGGAAATATCTGCTTCTAAATCCAAAAGGCAGCTATCTAACAAAACGGTTGTCAATGTGTGCACTCAACTTCCAGAGTTAAACCCGTGTGTGGTTTCAGCAGTCTGCAAACACTTTCTGTGCAGAGTCTCAAAACATGCGTTTTCAGCCCAATACCGGCCTATGGAAGAAAGGGCAGTAAGCACGGGGAAATATCTGCTTCTAAATCCAAAACGCAGCTATCTAACGGAACGGTTGTCAATGTGTGCACTCAACTTCCAGAGTTCAACCCGTCTGTGGATTCAGCAGTCTGCAAACACATTCTGTGCCGAGTCTCAAAACAGGCGTTTTCAGCCCAATACCGGCATATGGAAGAAAGGGTAGTAAGAACAGGGAAATATCTGCTTCTAAATACAAAACGCAGCTATCTATCAGAACGGTGGTCAATGTGTGCACTCAACTTCCAGAGTTAAACCCGTGTGTGGATTCAGCAGTCTGCAAACACTTTCTGTGCAGAGTCTCAAAACAGGAGTTTTCAGCCCAATACCGGCCTAAGGAAGAAGGGGCAGTAAGCACAGGGAAATATCTGCTTCTAAATCCAAAACGCAGCCATCTAACAGAATGGTTGTCAATGTGCGCACTCAACTTCCATAGTTAAATCGGTGTGTGGATTCAGCAGACTGCAAACACTTTCTGTGCAGAGTCTCAAAACAGGCGTTTTCAGCCCTATACCGGCCTATGGAAGAAAGGGCAGTAAGCACAGGGAAATTTCTGCTACTAAATCCAAAACGCAGCTGTCTAGCAGAACGGTTGTCAATGTTTGCACTCAACTTCCAGAGTTAAACCCGTGTGTGGATTCAGCAGTCTGCAAACACTTTCTGTGCAGAGTCTCAAAACAGGCGTTTTCATCGAAATACCGGCCTATGGAAGAAAGGGCATTAAGCACAGGGAAATATCTGCTCCTAATTCCAAAACGCAGCTATCTAACAGAATGGTTGTCAATGTGTGCACTCACCTTCCAGAGTTAAATCGGTGTGTGGATTCAGCAGACTGCAAACACTTTCTGTGCAGAGTCTCAAAACAGGCGTTTTCAGCCCAATACCGGCCTATGGAAGAAAGGGCAGTAAGCACAGGGAAATATCTGCTTCTAAATCCAAAACGCAGCTATCTAACAGAACGGTTGTCAATGTGTGCCCTCAACCTCCATAGTTAAACCCGAGTGTGGATTCAGCAGTCTGCAATCACTTTCTGTGCAGAGTCTCAAAACAGGCGTTTTCAGCCCAATACCGGCATATGGAAGAAAGGGCAGTAAGCACAGGGAAATATCTGCTTCTAAATCCAAAACGCAGCTATCTAAAAGAACGGTTGTCAAAGTGTGCACTCAACTTCCAGAGTTAAACCCGTGTGTGGATTCAGCAGTCTGCAAACACTTTCTGTGCAGAGTCTCAAAACAGCCGTTTTCAGCCCAATACCGGCCTATGGAAGAAAGGGCAGTAAGCACAGGGAAATTTCTGCTTCTAAATCCAAAATGCAGCTATCTAACAGAACGGTTGTCAATGTGTTCACTCAACTTCCAGAGTTAAACCCGTGTGTGTATTCAGCAGTCTGCACACACTTTCTGTGCAGAGTCTCAAAACAGGCGTTTTTAGCCCAATACCGGCCTATGGAAGAAATGGCAGTAAGCACAGGGAAATATCTGCTTCTACATCCAAAATGCAGCTATCTAACAGAACGGTTGTCAATATGTGCACTAAACTTGCAAAGTTAAACCCGTGTGTGAATCCATCAGTCTGCAAACACTTTCTGTGCAGAGTCTCAAAACAGGCGTTTTCAGCCCAATACCGGCCTATGGAAGAAAGGGCAGTAAGCACAGGGAAATATCTGTTTCTAAATCCAAAACGCAGCAATCTAACAGAAGGTTTGTCAATGTGTGCACTCAACTTCCAGAGTTAAACCCGTGGGTGGATTCAGCAGTCTGCAAACATTTTCTGTCCAGAGTCTCAAAACAGGCATTTTCAGCCCAGTAACGGCATATGGAAGAAAGGGCAGTAAGCACAGGGAAATATCTGCTTCTAAATACAAAACGCAGCTATCTAACAGAACGGTTGTCAATGTGTGCACTCAACTTCCAGAGTTAAACCCGAGTGTGGATTAAGCAGTCTGCAATCACTTTCTGTGCAGAGTCTCAAAACAGGCGTTTTCAGCCCAATACCGGCATATGGAAGAAAGGGCAGTAAGCACAGGGAAATATCTGCTTCTAAATCCAAAACGCAGCTATCTAAAAGAACGGTTGTCAAAGTGTGCACTCAACTTCCAGAGTTAAACCCGTGTGTGGATTCAGCAGTCTGCAAACACTTTCTGTGCAGAGTCTCAAAACAGGCGTTTTCAGCCCAATACCGGCCTATGGAAGAAAGGGCAGTAAGCACAGGGAAATATCTGTTTCTAAATCCAAAACGCAGCTATCTAACAGAAGGTTTGTCAATGTGTGCACTCAACTTCCAGAGTTAAACCCGTGGGTGGATTCAGCAGTCTGCAAACATTTTCTGTCCAGAGTCTCAAAACAGGCATTTTCAGCCCAATAACGGCATATGGAAGAAAGGGCAGTAAGCACAGGGAAATATCTGCTTCTAAATACAAAACGCAGCTATCTAACAGAACGGTTGTCAATGTGTGCACTCAACTTCCAGAGTTAAACCCGTGTGTGGATTCAGCAGTCTGCAAACACTTTCTGTGCAGTGTCTCAAAACAGGAGTTTTCAGCCCAATACCGGCCAAAGGAAGAAGGGGCAGTAAGCACAGGGAAATATCTGCTTCTAAATCCAAAACGCAGCTATCTAAAAGAAAGGTTGTCAAAGTGTACACTCAACTTCCAGAGTTAAACCCGTGTGTGGATTCAGCAGTCTGCAAACACTTTCTGTGCAGAGTCTCAAAACAGGGGTTTTCAGCCGAATACCGGCCTATGGAAGAAAGGGCAGTAAGCACAGGGAAATTTCTGCTTCTAAATCCAAAATGCAGCTATCTAACAGAACGGTTGTCAATGTGGGCACTCAACTTCCAGAGGTAAACCCGTGTGTGTATTCAGCATTCTGCACACACTTTCTGTGCAGAGTCTCAAAACAGGCGTTTTCAGCCCAATACCGGCCTATGGAAGAAATGGCAGTAAGCACAGGGAAATATCTGCTTCTACATCCAAAATGCAGCTATCTAACAGAACGGTTGTCAATGTGTGCACTAAACTTGCAGAGTTAAACCCGTGTGTGAATTCATCAGTCTGCAAACACTTTCTGTGCAGAGTCTCAAAACAGGCGTTTTCATCCAAATCCCGGTCTATGGAAGAAAGGGCAGTAAGCACAGGGAAATATCTGCTTCTAAATCCAAAACGCAGCTATCTAACAGAACGGTCGTCAATGTGTGCACTCAACTTCCAGAGTTAAACCCGTGTGTGGATTCAGCAGTCTGCAAACACTTTCTGTGCAGAGTCTCATAACAGCCGTTTTCAGCCCAATACCGGGCTATGGAAGAAAGGGCTTTAAGCACAGGGCAATATCTCCTCCTAATTCCACAACGCAGCTATCTAACAGAATGGTTGTCAATGTGTGCACTCAACTTCCAGAGTTAAATCGGTGTGTGGATTCAGCAGACTGCAAATACTTTCTGTGCAGAGTCTCAAAACAGGCGTTTTCAGCCCAATACCGGCCTATGGAAGAAAGGGCAGTAAGCACAGGGAAATATCTACTTCTAAATCCAAAACGCAGCTATCTAACAGAACGGTTGTCAATGTGTGCACTCAACTTCCATAGTTAAACCCGTGTGTGGATTCAGCAGTCTGCAATCACTTTCTGTGCAGAGTCTCAAAACAGGCGTTTTCAGCCCAATACCGGCATATGGAAGAAAGGGCAGTAAGGACATGGAAATATCTGCTTCTAAATCCAAAACGCAGCTATCTAAAAGAACGGTTGTCAAAGTGTGCACTCAACTTCCAGAGTTAAACCCGTGTGTGGATTCAGCAGTCTGCAAACACTTTCTGTGCAGAGTCTCAAAACAGGCGTTTTCAGCCCAATACCGGCCTATGGAAGAAAGGGCAGTAAGCACAGGGAAATTTCTGCTTCTAAATTCAAAACGCAGCTATCTAACAGAACGGTTGTCAATGTCTGCACTCAACTTCCAGAGTTAAACCCGTGTGTGTATTCAGCAGTCTGCACACACTTTCTGTGCAGAGTCTCAAAACAGGCGTTTTCAGCCCAATACCGGCCTATGGAAGAAAGGGCAGTAAGCACAGGGAAATATCTGCTTCTACATCCAAAATGAAGCTATCTAAGAGAACGGTTGTCAATGTGTGCACTAAACTTGCAGAATTAAACCCGTGTGTGAATTCATCAGTCTGCAAAGACTTTCTGTGCAGAGTCTCAAAACAGGCGTTTTCAGCCCAATACCGGCCTATGGAAGAAAGGGCAGTAAGCACAGGGAATTCTCTGCTTCTAAATCCAAAACGCAGCTATCGAACAAACGGTTCTCAACGTGGGCACTCAACTTCTAGAGTTAAACCCGTGTGTGGATTCAGCAGTCTGCAAACACTTTCTGTGCAGAGTCTCAAAACAGGCGTTTTCAGCACAATACCGGCCAATGGAAGAAAGGGCAGTAAGCACAAGGAAATATCTGCTTCTAAATCCAAAACGCAGCTATCTAACAGAACGGCTGTCAATGTGTGCACTCAAATTCCTGAGTTAAACCCGTGGGTGGATTCAGCAGTCTGCAAACAGTTTCTGTGCAGAGTCTCAAAACAGGCGTTTTCAGCCCAGTACCGGCAAATGGAAGAAAGGGCAGTAAGAACAGGGAAATATCGGCTTCTAAATACAAAACGCAGCTTTCTAACAGAACGGTTGTCAATGTGTGCACTCAACTTCCAGAGTTAAACCCGCGTTTGGATTCAGCAGTCTGCAAACACTTTCTGTGCAGAGTCTCAAAACAGGAGTTTTCAGCCCAATACCGGCCTATGGAAGAAGGGGCAGTAAGCACAGGGAAATATCTGCTTCTAAATCCAAAACGCAGCTATCTAACACAACGGTTGTCAATGTGGGCACTCAACTTCCAGAGTTAAACCCGTGTGTGGATTCAGCAGTCTGTAAACAGCTTCTGTGCAGAGTCTCAAAACAGGCGTTTTAAGCCCAATACCGACCTATGGAAGAAAGGGCAGTAAGCACAGGGAAATTTCTGCTTCTAAATCCAAAACGCAGGTGTCTAACAGAACGGTTGTCAATGTGTGCACTCAACTTCGAGAGTTAAACCCGTGTGTGGATTCAGGAGTCTGCAAACATTTTCATTGCAGAGTCTCAAAACAGGCGTTTTCAGCCCAATACCGGCCTATGGAAGAAAGGGCAGTAAGCACAGGCAAATATATGCTTCTAAATCCAAAACGCAGCTATCTAACAGAACGGTTGTCAATGTGTGCACTGAACTTCCAGAGTTAAACCCGTGTGTGGATTCAGCAGTCTGCACACACTTTCTGTGCAGAGTCTCAAAACAGGAGTTTTCAACCCAATAACGGCCTACGGAAGAAAGGGCAGTAAGCACAGGGAATTATCTGCTTATACATCCAAAATGCAGCTATCTAACAGAACGGTTTTCAATGTGTGCACTAAACTTGCAGAGTTAAACCTGTGTGTGAATTCATCAGTCTGCAAACACATTCTGTGCCGAGTCTCAAAACAGGCGTTTTCAGTCCAATACCGGCATATGGAAGAAAGGGCAGTAAACACAGGGGAATATCTGCTTCTAAATACAAAACGCAGCTATATATCAGAACGGTTGTCAATGTGTGCACTCAACTTCCAGAGTTAAACCCGTGTGTGGATTCAGCAGTCTGCAAACACTTTCTGTGCAGAGTCTCAAAACAGGCGTTTTCAGCCCAATACCGGCCTATGGAAGAAAGGGCAGTAAGCACAGGGAAATTTCTGCTTCTAAATCCAAAACGCAGCTATCTAACAGAACGGTTGTCAATGTCTGCACTCAACTTCCAGAGTTAAACCCGTGTGTGTATTCAGCAGTCTGCACACACTTTCTGTGCAGAGTCTCAAAACAGGCGTTTTCAGCCCAATACCGACCTATGGAAGAAAGGGCAGTAAGCACAGGGAAATATCTGCTTCTACATCCAAAATGCAGCTATCTAAGAGAACGGTTGTCAATGTGTGCACTAAACTTGCAGAATTAAACCCGTGTGTGAATTCATCAGTCTGCAAACACTTTCTGTGCAGAGTCTCAAAACAGGCGTTTTCAGCCCAATACCGGCCTATTGAAGAAAGGGCAGTAAGCACAGAGAATTCTCTGCTTCTAAATCCAAAACGCAGCTTTCAAACAGAACGGTTGTCAATGTGGGCACTCAACTTCCAGAGTTAAACCCGTGTGTGGATTCAGCAGTCTGCAAACACTTTCTGTGCAGAGTCTCAAAACAGGCGTTTTCAGCCCAATACCGGCCTATGGAAGAAAGGGCAGTAAGCACAGGGAAATATCTGCTTCTAAATCCAAACGCAGCTATCTAACAGAACGGCTGTCAATGTGTGCACTCAACTTCCAGAGTTAAACCCGTGTGTGGATTCAGCAGTCTGCAAACAGTTTCTGTGCAGAGTCTCAAAACAGGCGTTTTCAGCCCAATACCGGCCTAAGGAAGAAAGGGCAGTAAGCACAGGGAAATTTCTGCTTCTAAATCCAAAACGCAGGTGTCTAACAGAACGGTTGTCAATGTGTGCACTCAACTTGCAGAGTTAAACCCGTGTGTGGATTCAGCAGTCTGCAAACACTTTCATTGCAGAGTCTCAAAACAGGCGTTTTCAGCCCAATACCGGCCTATGGAAGAAAGGGCAGTAAGCACAGGCAAATATCTGCTTCTAAATCCAAAACGCAGCTATTCAATAGAACAGTTGTCAATGTATGCACTCAACATCCAGAGTTAAACCCGTGTGTGGATTCAGCAGTCTGCAAACACGTTCTGTGCAGAGTCTCAAAACAGGAGTTTTCAGCCCAATACCGGCGTATGGAAGAAAAGGCAGTAAGCACAGGGAAATATCTGCTTCTGAATCCAAAACGCAGCTATCTAACAGAACGGTTGTCAATGTGTGCACTCAACATCCAGAGTTAAACCCCTGTGTGGATTCATCAGTCGGCAAACACTTTCTGTGCAGAGTCTCAAAATAGTCGTTTTCTGCACAATACCGGCTTATGGAAGAAAGGGCAGTAAGCACAGGGAAATATCTGCTTCTAAATCCAAAACGCAGCTATCTAACAGAACGGTTGTCAACGTGTGCACTCAACTTCCAGAGTTAAACCCGTGTGTGGATTCAGCAGTCTGCAAACACTTTCTGTGCAGAGTCTCAAAACAGGCGTTTTCAGCCCAATACCGGCCTATGGAAGAAAGGGCAATAAGCACAGGGAAATATCTGCTTCTAAATCCAAAACGCAGCTATCTAACAGAACGGTTGTCAATGTGTGCACTAAACTTCCAGAGTTAAACCCGTGTGTGGATTCAGCAGTCTGCAAACACTTTCTGTGCAGGGTCTCAAAACAGGCGTTTTCAGCCCAATACGGGCCTATGGAAGAAAGGGCAGTAAGCACAGGGAAATATCTGCTTCTAAATCCAAAACGCTGCTATCTAACAGAACGGTTGTCAATGTGTGCACTCAACTTCCAGAGTTAAACCCGTGTGTGGATTCAGCAGTCTGCAAACACTTTCTGGGCAGGGTCTCAAAACAGGCGTTTTCAGCCCAATACCGGCCTATGGAAGAAAGGGCGGTAAGCACAGGGAAGTATCTGCTTCTAAATCCAAAACGCAGCTATCTAAAAGAACGGTTGTCAATGTGTGCTCTCAACTTCCAGAGTTAAACCCGTGTGTGGATTCAGCAGTCTGCAAACACTTTCTGGGCAGGGTCTCAAAACAGGCGTTTTCAGCCCAATACCGGCCTATGGAAGAAAGGGCGGTAAGCACAGGGAAGTATCTGCTTCTAAATCCAAAACGCAGCTATCTAAAAGAACGGTTGTCAATGTGTGCTCTCAACTTCCAGAGTTAAACCCGTGTGTGGATTCAGCAGTCTGCAAACACTTTTTGTGCAGAGTCTCAAAACAGGCATTTTCAGCCCAATACCGGCATAAGGAATAAAGGGCAGCAAGCGCAGGGAAATATCTGCTTCTAAATCCAAAACGCAGCTATCTAACAAAACGGTTGTCAATGTGTGCACTCAACTTCCAGAGTTAAACCCGTGTGTGGAATCAGCAGTCTGCAAACACTTTCTGTGCAGAGTCTCAAAACAGGCGTTTTCAGCCCAATGCCGGCCTATGGAAGAAAGGGCAGTAAGCACAGGGAAGTATCTGCTTCTAGATCGAAAACGCAGCTATCTAACAGAACGGTTGTCAATGTGTGTACTCAACTTCCAGAGTTAAACCCGTGTGTGGATTCAGCAGTCTGCAAACACTTTCTGTGCAGAGTCTCAAAACAGGCGTTTTCAGCCCAATACCGGCTTTGGAAGAAAGGGCAGTAAGCACAGGGAAATATCTGCTTCTAAATCCAAAACTCAGCTATCTAAAAGAACGTTTTTCAAAGTGTGCACTCAACTTCCAGAGTTAAATCGGTGTGTGGATTCAGCAGACTGCAAACACTTTCTGTGCAGAGTCTCAAAACAGGCGTTTTCAGCCCAATTCTGGCCTATGGAAGAAAGGGCAGTAAGCACAGGGAAATATCTGCTTCTAAATCCAAAACGCAGCTATCTAACAGAAAGGTTGTCAATGTGTGCGCTCAACTTCCAGAGTTAATCCCGTGTGTCTATTCAGCAGTCTGCACACACTTTCTGGCAGAGACTCAAAACAGGCGTTTTCAGCCCAATACCAGCCTATGGAAGAAAGGGCAGTAAGCACAGGGAAATTTCTGCTTCTAAATCCAAAACGCAGCTATCTAACAGAACGGTTGTCAATGTGTGCACTCAACTTCCAGAGTTAAACCCGTGTGTGGATTCAGCAGTCTGCAAACACTTTCTGTGCAGAGTCTCAAAACAGGCGTTTTCAGCCCAATACCGGCCTATGGAAGAAAGGGCAGTAAGCACAGGGAAATATCTGCTTCTAAATCAAAAACGCAGCTATCTAACAGAACGGTTGTCAATGTGTGCACTCAACTTCCAGAATTAAACCCGTGTGTGGATTCAGCAGTCTGCACACACTTTCTGTGCAGAGTCTCAAAACAGGCGTTTTCAGCCCAATACTGGCCTATGGAAGAAAGGGCAGTAAGCACAGGGAAATATCTGCTTCTAAATCCAAAACGCAGCTATCTAACAGAAGGTTTGTCAATGTGTGCACTCAACTTCCGGAGTTAAACCCGTGGGTGGTTTCAGCAGTCTGCAAACACTTTCTGTGCAGAGTCTCATAACAGGCGTTTTCAGCCCAATACCGGCCTATGGAAGAAAGGGCAGTAAGCACAGGGAAGTGTCTGCTTCTAAATCCAAAACGCAGCTATCTAACAGAACGGTTGTCAATGTGTGCACTGAACTTCCAGAGTTAAACCCGTGTGTGAACTCAGCAGTCTGCAAACACTTTCTGTGCAGAGTCTCAAAACAGGCGTTTTCAGTCCAATACCGGCCTATGGAAGAACGGGCAGTAAGCACAGGGAAATATCTGCTTCTAAATCCAAAACGCAGCTATTGAACAGAACGGTTGTCAATGTATGCACTCAACATCCAGAGTTAAACCCGTTTGTGGATTCAGCAGTCTGCAAACACGTTCTTTGCAGAGTCTCAAAACAGGAGTTTTCAGCCCAATACCGGCCTATGGAAGAAAGGGCAGTAAGCACAGGGAAATATCTGCTTCTGAATCCAAAACGCAGCTATATAACAGAACGGTTGTCAATGTGTGCACTCAACATCCAGAGTTAAACCCCTGTGTGGATTCATCAGTCGGCAAACACTTTCTGTGCAGAGTCTCAAAATAGTCGTTTTCTGCTTAATACCGGCTTATGGAAGAAAGGGCAGTAAGCACAGGGAAATATCTGCTTCTAAATCCAAAACGCAGCTATCTAACAGAACGGTTGTCAACGTGTACACTCAAATTCCACAGTTAAACCCGTCTGTGGATTCAGCAGTCTGGAAATACTTTCTGTGGAGAGTCTCAAAACAGGCGTTTTCAGCCCAATTCCGGCTTATGGAAGAAAGGGCTGTAAGCACAGGGAAATATCGTCTTCTAAATCCAAAACGCAGCTATCTAACAGAACGGTTGTCAATGTGTGCACTCAACTTCCAGAGTTAAACCCGTGTGTGGATTCAGCAGTCTGCAAACACTTTCTGGCAGAGTCTCAAAACAGGCGTTTTCATCGAAATACCGGCCTATGGAAGAAAGGGCAGTAAGCACAGGGAAATATCTGCTTCTAAATCCAAAACGCAGCTATCTAACAGAATGGTTGTCAATGTGTGCACTCAACTTCCAGAGATAAATCGTTGTGTGGATTCAGCAGACTGCCAACACTTTCTGTGCAGAGTCTCAAAACAGGCGTTATCAGCCCAATACCGGCCTATGGAAGAAAGGGCAGTAAGCATAGGGAAATATCTGCATCTAAATAGAAAACGCAACTATCTAACAGAACGGTTGTCAACGTGTGCACTCAACTTCCAGAGTTAAACCCGTCTGTGGATTCAGCAGTCTGCAAACACTTTCAGTGCAGAGTCTCAAAACAGGCGTTTTCAGCCCAATACCGGCCTATGGAAGAAAGGGCAGTAAGCACAGGGAAATATCTGCTTCTAAATCCAAAACGCAGCTATCTAACAGAACGGTTGTCAATGTGTGCACTAAACTTACAGAGTTAAACCCGTGTGTGGATTCAGCAGTCTGCAAACACTTTCTGTGCAGGGTCTGAAAACAGGCGTTTTCAGTCCAATACGGGCCTATGGAAGAAAGGGCAGTAAGCACAGGGAAATATCTGCTTCTAAATCCAAAACGCTGCTATCTAATAGAACGGTTGTCAATGTGTGCACTCAACTTCCAGAGTTAAACCCGTCTGTGAATTCAGCAGTCTGCAAACACTTTCTGTGCAGAGTCTCAAAAGAGGCATTTTCAGCCCAATAACGGCCTATGGAAGAAAGGGCAGTAAGCACAGAGGAATATCTGCTTCTAAATCCAAAACGCAGCTATCTAACAGAACGGTTGTCAATGTGTGCACTCACCTTCCAGAGTTAAACCCGTGTGTGGATTCAGCAGTCTGCAAACACTTTCTGTGCAGAGTCTCAAAACAGGCGTTTTCAGCCCAATACCGGCCTATGGAAGAAAGGGCAGTAAGCACAGGGAAGCATCTGCTTCTAAATCCAAAACGCAGCTATCTAACAGAACGGTTGTCAATGTGTGCACTCAACTTCCAGAGTTAAACCCGTGTGTGGATTCAGCAGTCTGCAAACACTTTCTGTGCAGAGTCTGAAAACAGGCGTTTTCAGCCCAATACCGGCCTATGGAAGAAAGGGCAGTAAGCACAGGGAAATATCTGCTTCTAAATCCAAAACGCAGCTATCTAACAGAACGGTTGTCAATGTGTGCACTCAACTTCCAGAGTTAAACCCGTGTGTGGCTTCAGCAGTCTGCAAACACTTTCTGTGCAGTCTCAAAACAGGCGTTTTCAGCCCAATGCCGGCCTATGGAAGAAAGGGCAGTAAGCACAGAGAAATATCTGCTTCTAAATCCAAAATGCAGCTATATAATAGAACGGTTGTCAATGTGTGAACTCAACTTCTAGAGTTAATCCCGTGTGTGGATTCAGCAGTCTGCAAACACATTCTGTGCAGAGTGTCAAAACAGGCGTTTTCAGCCCAATACCGGTATGTGGAATAAAGGGCAGTAAGCGCAGGGAAATATCTGCTTCTAAATCCAAAATGCACCTATCTACCAGAACGGTTGTCAATGTGTGCACTCAACTTCCAGAGTTTAACCCGTGTGTGGATTCAGCAGTCTACAAACACTTTCTGTGCAGAGTCTCAAAACAGGCGTTTTCAGCCGAACACCGGCCTATGGAAGAAACGGCAGTAAGCACAGGAAAATATCTGCTTCTAAATCGAAAACGTAGCTATCTAACAGAACGGTTGTCAATGTGTGCACTGAACTTCCAGAGTTAAAACCGTGTGTGGATTCAGCAGTCTGCACACACTTTCTGTGCAGAGTCTCAAAACAGGCGTTTTCAGCCCTATACCGGCCTATGGAAGAAAGGGCAGTAAGCACACGGAAATTTCTGCTTCTAAATCCAAAACGCAGCTATCTAACAGAACGGTTGTCAATGTGTGCACTCAACTTCCAGAGTGAAACCCGTGTGTGGATTCAGCAGTCTGCAAACACTTTCTGTGCAGAGTCTCAAAACAGGCGTTTTCAGCCTAATACCGGCCTATGGAAGAAAGGGCAGTAAGCACAGGGAAATATCTGCTTCTAAATCCAAAACGCAGCTATCTAACAGAACGGTTGTCAACGTGTGCGCTCAAATTCCGGAGTTAAACCCGTCTGTGGATTCAGCAGTCTGGAAATACTTTCTGTGGAGAGTCTCAAAACAGGCGTGTTCAGCCCAATCCCGGCTTATGGAAGAAAGGGCAGTAAGCACAGAGAAATATCGGCTTCTAAATCCAAAACGCAGCTATCTAACAGAACGGTTGTCAATTTGTGCACTCAACGTGCAGAGTTATACCCGTGTGTGGATTCAGCAGTCTGCAGACAGTTTCTGTGCAGAGTCTGAAAACAGGTGCTTTCAACCCAATACCGGTCTATGGAAGAAAGGGCAGTAAGCACAGGGAAATATCTGCTTCTAAATCCAAAACGCAGCTATGTAACAGAACGGTTGTCAATGTGTGCACTTAACTTCCAGAGTTAAACCCGTGTGTGGATTCAGCAGTCTGCAAACACTTTCTGTGCAGAGTCTCAAAACAGGCGTTTTCGGCCCAATACCGGCCTATGGAGGAAAGGGTAGTAAGCACAGGGATATTTCTGCTTCTAAATCCAAAGCGCAGCTGTCTAACAGAACGGTTGTCAATGTGTGCACTCAACTTCCCGAGTTAAACCCGTGTGTGGATTCAGCAGTCTGCAAACACTTTCTGTGCAGAGTCTGATAACAGGCGTTTTCAGCCCAATACCGGCCTATGGAAGAAAGGGCAGTAAGCACAGGGAATTGTCTGCTTCTAAATCCAAAACGCAGCTATCTAACAGAACGGTTGTCAATGTGTGCACTCAACTTCCAGAGTTAAACCCGAGTGTGGATTCAGCAGTCTGCAAACACTTTCTGTGCAGAGTCTCAAAACAGGCGTTTTCATCAAAATACCGGCCTATGGAAGAAAGGGCAGTAAGCACAGGGAAATATCTGCTTCTAAATCCAAAACGCAGCTATCTAACAGAATGGTTGTCAATGTGTGCACTCAACTTCCAGAGTTAAATCGGTGTGTGGATTCAGCAGAGTGCAAACACTTTCTGTGCAGAGTCTCAAAACAGGCGTTTTCAGCCGAATACCGGCCTATGGAAGAAAGGGCAGTAAGCACAGGGAAATATCTGCTTCTAAATCCAAAACGCAGCTATCTAACAGAACGGTTGTCAACGTGTGCACTCAAATTCCAGAATTAAACCCGTGTGTGGATTCAGCAGTCTGCAAACACTTTCTGTGGAGAGTCTCAAAACAGGCGTTTTCAGCCCAATACCGGCCTACGGAAGAAAGGGCAGTAAGCACAGGGAAATATATGCTTCTAAATCCAAAACGCAGCTATCTAACAGAATGGTTGTCAATGTGTGCACTCAACTTCCAGAGTTAAACCCGTGTGTGGATTCAGCAGTCTGCAAACTCTTTCTGTGCAGAGTCTCAAAACAGGCGTTTTCAGCCCAATACCGGCCTAAGGAAGAAAGGGCAGTAAGCACAGGGAAATATCTGCTTCTAAATCCAAAACGCAGGTATCTAACAGAAGGTTTGTCAATGTGTGCACTCAACTTGCAGAGTTAAACCCGTGGGTGGTTTCATCAGTCTGCACACACTTTCTGTGCAGTGTCTCAATACAGGCGTTTTCAGCCCAATTCCGGCCTATGGAAGAAAGGGCAGTAAGAACAGGGAAAATTCTGCTTCTAAATCCAAAACGCAGCTATCTAACAGAAGGTTTGTCAATGTGTGCACTCAACTTCCAGAGTTAAACCCGTGGGTGGTTTCAGCAGTCTGCAAACACTTTCTGTGCAGAGTCTCATAACATGCGTTTTCAGCCCAATACCGGCCTATGGAAGAAAGGGCAGTAAGCACAGGGAAGTGTCTGCTTCTAAATCCAAAACGCAGCTATCTAACAGAACGGTTGTCAAGGTGTGCACTGAACTTCCAGAGTTAAACCCGTGTGTGGACTCAGCAGTCTGCAAACACTTTCTGTGCAGAGTCTCAAAACAGGTGTTTTCAGTCCAATACCGGCCTATGGAAGAACGGGCAGTAAGCACAGGGAAATATCTGCTTCTAAATCCAAAACGCAGCTATTCAACAGCACAGTTGTCAATGTATGCACTCAACATCCAGAGTTAAACCCGTGTGTGGATTCAGCAGTCTGCAAACACGTTCTGTGCAGAGTCTCAAAACAGGAGTTTTCAGCCCAATACCGGCCTATGGAAGAAAGGGCAGTAAGCACAGGGAAATATCTGCTTCTGAATCCAAAACGCAGCTATCTAACAGAACGGTTGTCAATGTGTGCACTCAACATCCAGAGTTAAACCCCTGTGTGGATTCATCAGTCGGCAAACACTTTCTGTGCAGAGTCTCAAAATAGTCGTTTTCTGCTCAATACCGGCTTATGGAAGAAAGGGCAGTAAGCACAGGGAAATATCTGCTTCTAAATCCAAAACGCAGCTATCTAACAGAACGGTTGTCAACGTGTACACTCAAATTCCAGAGTTAAACCCGTCTGTGGATTCAGCAGTCTGGAAATACTTTCTGTGGAGAGTCTCAAAACAGGCGTTTTCAGCCCAATTCCGGCTTATGGAAGAAAGGGCTGTAAGCACAGGGAAATATCGTCTTCTAAATCCAAAACGCAGCTATCTAACAGAACGGTTGTCAATGTGTGCACTGAACTTCCAGAGTTAAACCCGTGTGTGGATTCAGCAGTCTGCAAACACTTTCTGGCAGAGTCTCAAAACAGGCGTTTTCATCGAAATACCGGCCTATGGAAGAAAGGGCAGTAAGCACAGGGAAATATCTGCTTCTAAATCCAAAACGCAGCTATCTAACAGAACGGTTGTCAACGTGTGCACTCAACTTCCAGAGTTAAACCCGTTTGTGGATTCAGCAGTCTGCAAACACTTTCTGTGCAGAGTCTCAAAACAGGCGTTTTCAGCCCAATACCGGCCTATGGAAGAAAGGGCAGTAAGCACAGGGAAATATCTGCTTCTAAATCCAAAACGCAGCTATCTAACAGAGCGGTTGTCAATGTGTGCACTAAACTTCCAGAGTTAAACCCGTGTGTGGATTCAGCAGTCTGCAAACACTTTCTGTGCAGGGTCTCAAAACAGGCGTTTTCAGCCCAATACGGGCCTATGGAAGAAAGGGCAGTAAGCACAGGGAAATATCTGCTTCTAAATCCAAAACGCTGCTATCTAACAGAACGGTTGTCAATGTGTGCACTCAACTTCCAGAGTTAAACCCGTGTGTGGATTCAGCAGTCTGCAAACACTTTCTGGGCAGGGTCTCAAAACAGGCGTTTTCAGCCCAATACCGGCCTATGGAAGAAAGGGCGGTAAGCACAGGGAAGTATCTGCTTCTAAATCCAAAACGCAGCTATCTAAAAGAACGGTTGTCAATGTGTGCTCTCAACTTCCAGAGTTAAACCCGTGTGTGGATTCAGCAGTCTGCAAACACTTTCTGGGCAGGGTCTCAAAACAGGCGTTTTCAGCCCAATACCGGCCTATGGAAGAAAGGGCGGTAAGCACAGGGAAGTATCTGCTTCTAAATCCAAAACGCAGCTATCTAAAAGAACGGTTGTCAATGTGTGCTCTCAACTTCCAGAGTTAAACCCGTGTGTGGATTCAGCAGTCTGCAAACACTTTCTGTGCAGAGTCTCAAAACAGGCGTTTTCAGCCCAATACCGGCCTATGGAAGAAAGGGCAGTAAGCACAGGGAAATATCTGCTTCTAAATCCAAAACGCAGCTATCTAACAGAACGGTTGTCAATGTGTGCACTCAACTTCCAGAATTAAACCCGTGTGTGGATTCAGCAGTCTGCACACACTTTCTGTGCAGAGTCTCAAAACAGGCGTTTTCAGCCCAATACTGGCCTATGGAAGAAAGGGCAGTAAGCACAGGGAAATATCTGCTTCTAAATCCAAAACGCAGCTATCTAACAGAAGGTTTGTCAATGTGTGCACTCAACTTCCGGAGTTAAACCCGTTTGTGGTTTCAGCAGTCTGCAAACACTTTCTGTGCAGAGTCTCATAACAGGCGTTTTCAGCCCAATACCGGCCTATGGAAGAAAGGGCAGTAAGCACAGGGAAGTGTCTGCTTCTAAATCCAAAACGCAGCTATCTAACAGAACGGTTGTCAATGTGTGCACTGAACTTCCAGAGTTAAACCCGTGTGTGAACTCAGCAGTCTGCAAACACTTTCTGTGCAGAGTCTCAAAACAGGCGTTTTCAGTCCAATACCGGCCTATGGAAGAACGGGCAGTAAGCACAGGGAAATATCTGCTTCTAAATCCAAAACGCAGCTATTGAACAGAACGGTTGTCAATGTATGCACTCAACATCCAGAGTTAAACCCGTTTGTGGATTCAGCAGTCTGCAAACACGTTCTTTGCAGAGTCTCAAAACAGGAGTTTTCAGCCCAATACCGGCCTATGGAAGAAAGGGCAGTAAGCACAGGGAAATATCTGCTTCTGAATCCAAAACGCAGCTATATAACAGAACGGTTGTCAATGTGTGCACTCAACATCCAGAGTTAAACTCCTGTGTGGATTCATCAGTCGGCAAACACTTTCTGTGCAGAGTCTCAAAATAGTCGTTTTCTGCTCAATACCGACTTATGGAAGAAAGGGCAGTAAGCACAGGGAAATATCTGCTTCTAAATCCAAAACGCAGCTATCTAACAGAACGGTTGTCAACGTGTACACTCAAATTCCAGAGTTAAACCCGTCTGTGGATTCAGCAGTCTGGAAATACTTTCTGTGGAGAGTCTCAAAACAGGCGTTTTCAGCCCAATCCCGGCTTATGGAAGAAAGGGCTGTAAGCACAGGGAAATATCGTCTTCTAAATCCAAAACGCAGCTATCTAACAGAACGGTTGTCAATGTGTGCACTCAACTTCCAGAGTTAAACCCGTGTGTGGATTCAGCAGTCTGCAAACACTTTCTGGCAGAGTCTCAAAACAGGCGTTTTCATCGAAATACCGGCCTATGGAAGAAAGGGCAGTAAGCACAGGGAAATATCTGCTTCTAAATCCAAAACGCAGCTATCTAACAGAATGGTTGTCAATGTGTGCACTCAACTTCCAGAGATAAATCGTTGTGTGGATTCAGCAGACTGCCAACACTTTCTGTGCAGAGTCTCAAAACAGGCGTTTTCAGCCCAATACCGGCCTATGGAAGAAAGGGCAGTAAGCATAGGGAAATATCTGCATCTAAATAGAAAACGCAGCTATCTAACAGAACGGTTGTCAACGTGTGCACTCAACTTCCAGAGTTAAACCCGTGTGTGGATTCAGCAGTCTGCAAAAACTTTCAGTGCAGAGTCTCAAAACAGGCGTTTTCAGCCCAATACCGGCCTATGGAAGAAAGGGCAGTAAGCACAGGGAAATATCTGCTTCTAAATCCAAAACGCAGCTATCTAACAGAACGGTTGTCAATGTGTGCACTAAACTTACAGAGTTAAACCCGTGTGTGGATTCAGCAGTCTGCAAACACTTTCTGTGCAGGGTCTCAAAACAGGCGTTTTCAGTCCAATACGGGCCTATGGAAGAAAGGGCAGTAATCACAGGGAAATATCTGCTTCTAAATCCAAAACGCTGCTATCTAATAGAACGGTTGTCAATGTGTGCACTCAACTTCCAGAGTTAAACCCATCTGTGAATTCAGCAGTCTGCAAACACTTTCTGTGCAGAGTCTCAAAAGAGGCATTTTCAGCCCAATAACGGCCTATGGAAGAAAGGGCAGTAAGCACAGAGGAATATCTGCTTCTAAATCCAAAACGCAGCTATCTAACAGAACGGTTGTCAATGTGTGCACTCAACTTCCAGAGTTAAACCCGTGTGTGGATTCAGCAGTCTGCAAACACTTTCTGTGCAGAGTCTCAAAACAGGCGTTTTCAGCCCAATACCGGCCTATGGAAGAAAGGGCAGTAAGCACAGGGAAGCATCTGCTTCTAAATCCAAAACGCAGCTATCTAACAGAACGGTTGTCAATGTGTGCACTCAACTTCCAGAGTTAAACCCGTGTGTGGATTCAGCAGTCTGCAAACACTTTCTGTGCAGAGTCTCAAAACAGGCGTTTTCAGCCCAATACCGGCCTATGGAAGAAAGGGCAGTAAGCACAGGGAAATATCTGCTTCTAAATCCAAAACGCAGCTATCTAACAGAACGGTTGTCAATGTGTGCACTCAACTTCCAGAGTTAAACCCGTGTGTGGCTTCAGCAGTCTGCAAACACTTTCTGTGCAGAGTCTCAAAACAGGCGTTTTCAGCCCAATGCCGGCCTATGGAAGAAAGGGCAGTAAGCACAGAGAAATATCTGCTTCTAAATCCAAAATGCAGCTATATAATAGAACGGTTGTCAATGTGTGAACTCAACTTCTAGAGTTAATCCCGTGTGTGGATTCAGCAGTCTGCAAACACATTCTGTGCAGAGTGTCAAAACAGGCGTTTTCAGCCCAATACCGGTATGTGGAATAAAGGGTAGTAAGCGCAGGGAAATATCTGCTTCTAAATCCAAAATGCACCTATCTAACAGAACGGTTGTCAATGTGTGCACTCAACTTCCAGAGTTTAACCCGTGTGTGGATTCAGCAGTCTACAAACACTTTCTGTGCAGAGTCTCAAAACAGGCGTTTTCAGCCGAACACCGGCCTATGGAAGAAACGGCAGTAAGCACAGGAAAATATCTGCTTCTAAATCGAAAACGTAGCTATCTAACAGAACGGTTGTCAATGTGTGCACTGAACTTCCAGAGTTAAAACCGTGTGTGGATTCAGCAGTCTGCACACACTTTCTGTGCAGAGTCTCAAAACAGGCGTTTTCAGCCCAATACCGGCCTATGGAAGAAAGGGCAGTAAGCACACGGAAATTTCTGCTTCTAAATCCAAAACGCAGCTATCTAACAGAACGGTTGTCAATGTGTGCACTCAACTTCCAGAGTGAAACCCGTGTGTGGATTCAGCAGTCTGCAAACACTTTCTGTGCAGAGTCTCAAAACAGGCGTTTTCAGCCTAATACCGGCCTATGGAAGAAAGGGCAGTAAGCACAGGGAAATATCTGCTTCTAAATCCAAAACGCAGCTATCTAACAGAACGGTTGTCAACGTGTGCGCTCAAATTCCGGAGTTAAACCCGTCTGTGGATTCAGCAGTCTGGAAATACTTTCTGTGGAGAGTCTCAAAACAGGCGTGTTCAGCCCAATCCCGGCTTATGGAAGAAAGGGCAGTAAGCACAGAGAAATATCGGCTTCTAAATCCAAAACGCAGCTATCTAACAGAACGGTTGTCAATTTGTGCACTCAACGTGCAGAGTTATACCCGTGTGTGGATTCAGCAGTCTGCAGACAGTTTCTGTGCAGAGTCTGAAAACAGGTGTTTTCAACCCAATACCGGTCTATGGAAGAAAGGGCAGTAAGCACAGGGAAATATCTGCTTCTAAATCCAAAACGCAGCTATGTAACAGAACGGTTGTCAATGTGAGCACTTAACTTCCAGAGTTAAACCCGTGTGTGGATTCAGCAGTCTGCAAACACTTTCTGTGCAGAGTCTCAAAACAGGCGTTTTCAGCCCAATACCGGCCTATGGAGGAAAGGGTAGTAAGCACAGGGATATTTCTGCTTCTAAATCCAAAGCGCAGCTGTCTAACAGAACGGTTGTCAATGTGTGCACTCAACTTCCCGAGTTAAACCCGTGTGTGGATTCAGCAGTCTGTAAACACTTTCTGTGCAGAGTCTCAAAACAGGCGTTTTCATCCCAATACCGGCCTATGGAAGAAAGGGCAGTAAGCACTGGGAAATATCTGCTTCTCAATCCAAAACGCAGCTATCTAACAGAACGGTTGTCAATGTGTGCACTCAACTTCCAGAGTTAAACCCGTGTGTGGATTCAGCAGTCTGCAAACAGTTTCTGTGCAGAGTCTCAAAACAGGCGTTTTCAGCCCAATACCGGTCTAAGGAAGAAAGGGCAGTAAGCACAGGGAAATTTCTGCTTCTAAATCTAAAACGCAGCTATCTAACAGAACGGTTGTCAATGTGTGCACTCAACTTCCAGAGTTAAACCCGTGTGTGGATTCAGCAGTCTGCAAACACTTTCTGTGCAGAGTCCCAAAACAGGCGTTTTCAGCCCAATACCGGCCTATGGAAGAAAGGGTTGTAAGCACAGGGAAATATCTGCTTCTAAATCCAAAACGCAGCTACCTACCAGAATGGTTGTCAATGTGTGCACTCAACTTCAAGAGTTAAATCGGTGTGTGGATTCAGCAGACTGCAAACGCTTTCTGTGCAGAGTCTGAAAACAGGCGTTTTCAGAAAAATCCCGGCCTATGGAAGAAAGGGCAGTAAGCACAGGGAAATATCTGCTTCTAAATTCAAAACGCAGCTATGTAACAGAACGGTTGTCAATGTGTGCGCTCAACTTCCAGAGTTAATCCCGTGTGTCTATTCAGCATTCTGCACACACTTTCTGGCAGAGTCTCAAAACAGGCGTTTTCATCGAAATACCGGCCTATGGAAGAAAGGGCAGTAAGCACAGGGAAATATCTGCTTCTAAATCCAAAACGCAGCTATCTAACAGAACGGTTGTCAACGTGTGCACTCAACTTCCAGAGTTAAACCCGTGTGTGGATTCAGCAGTCTGCAAACACTTTCTGTGCAGAGTCTCAAAACAGGCGTTTTCAGCCCAATACCGGCCTATGGAAGAAAGGGCAGTAAGCACAGGGAAATATCTGCTTCTATATCCAAAACGCAGCTATCTAACAGAACGGTTGTCAATGTGTGCACTAAACTTCCAGAGTTAAACCCGTGTGTGGATTCAGCAGTCTGCAAACACTTTCTGTGCAGGGTCTCAAAACAGGCGTTTTCAGCCCAATACGGGCCTATGGAAGAAAGGGCAGTAAGCACAGGGAAATATCTGCTTCTAAATCCAAAACGCTGCTATCTATTAGAACGGTTGTCAATGTGTGCACTCAACTTCCAGAGTTAAACCCGTCTGTGGATTCTGAAGTCTGCAAACACTTTCTGTGCAGAGTCTCAAAAGAGGCATTTTCAGCCCAATAACGGCCTATGGAAGAAAGGGCAGTAAGCACAGAGGAATATCTGCTTCTAAATCCAAAACGCAGCTATCTAACAGAACGGTTGTCAATGTGTGCACTCAACTTCCAGAGTTAAACCCGTGTGTGGATTCAGCAGTCTGCAAACACTTTCTGGGCAGAGTCTCAAAACAGGCGTTTTCAGCCCAATACCGGCCTATGGAAGAAAGGGCGGTAAGCACAGGGAAGTATCTGCTTCTAAATCCAAAACGCAGCTATCTAAAAGAACGGTTGTCAATGTGTGCTCTCAACTTCCAGAGTTAAACCCGTGTGTGGATTCAGCAGTCTGCAAACACTTTTTGTGCAGAGTCTCAAAACAGGCATTTTCAGCCCAATACCGGCCTAAGGAATAAAGGGCAGCAAGCACAGGGAAATATGTGTTTCTAAATCCAAAACGCAGCTATCTAACAGAACGGTTGTCAACGTGTACACTCAAATTCCAGAGTAAAACCCGTCTGTGGATTCAGCAGTCTGGAAATACTTTCTGTGGAGAGTCTCAAAACAGGCGTTTTCAGCCCAATCCCGGCTTATGGAAGAAAGGGCGGTAAGCACAGGGAAATATCGTCTTCTAAATCCAAAACGCAGCTATCTAACAGAACGGTTGTCAATGTGTGCACTCAACTTCCAGAGTTAAACCCTTGTGTGGAATCAGCAGTCTGCAAACACTTTCTGGCAGAGTCTCAAAACAGGCGTTTTCATCGAAATACCGGCCTATGGAAGAAAGGGCAGTAAGCACAGGGAAATATCTGCTTCTAAATCCAAAACGCAGCTATCTAACAGAATGGTTGTCAATGTGTCCACTCAACTTCCAGAGATAAATCGGTGTGGGGATTCAGCAGACTGCCAACACTTTCTGTGCAGAGTCTCAAAACAGGCGTTTTCAGCCCAATACCGGCCTATGGAAGAAGGGGCAGTAAGCATAGGGAAATATCTGCTTCTAAATCCAAAACGCAGCTATCTAACAGAACGGTTGTCAACGTGTGCACTCAACTTCCAGAGTTAAACCCGTGTGTGGATTCAGCAGTCTGCAAACACTTTCTGTGCAGAGTCTCAAAACAGGCGTTTTCAGCCCAATACCGGCCTATGGAAGAAAGGGCAGTAAGCACAGGGAAATATCTGCTTCTAAATCCAAAACGCAGCTATCTAACAGAACGGTTGTCAATGTGTGCACTCAACTTCCAGAGTTAAACCCGTGTGTGGATTCAGCAGTCTGCAAACACTTTCTGTGCAGAGTCTCAAAACAGGCGTTTTCAGCCCAATACCGGCCTATGGAAGAAAGGGCAGTAAGCACAGGGAAATATCTGCTTCTAAATCCAAAACGCAGCTATCTAACAGAACGGTTGTCAATGTGGGCACTCAACTTCCAGAGTTAAACCCGTGTGTGGATTCAGCAGTCTGCAAACACTTTCTGTGCAGAGTCTCAAAACAGGCGTTTTCAGCCCAATGCCGGCCTATGGAAGAAAGGGCAGTAAGCACAGGGAAATATCTGCTTCTAAATCCAAAATGCAGCTATCTAATAGATCGGTTGTCAATGTGTGAACTCAACTTCCAGAGTTAATCCCGTGTGTGGATTCAGCAGTCTGCAAACACTTTCTGTGCAGAGTCTCATAACAGGCGTTTTCAGCCCAATACCGGCATGTGAAAGAAAGGGCAGTAAGCGCAGGGAAATATCTGCTTCTAAATCCAAAATGCAGCTATCTAACAGAACGTTTGTCAATGTGTGCACTCAACTTCCAGAGTTTAACCCGTGTGTGGATTCAGCAGTCTACAAACACTTTCTGTGCAGAGTCTCAAAACAGGCGTTTTCAGCCGAATACCGGCCTCTGGAAGAAAGGGCAGTAAGCACAGGGAAATATCTGCTTCTAAATCGAAAACGTAGCTATCTAACAGAACGGTTGTCAATGTGTGCACTGAACTTCCAGAGTTAAAACCGTGTGTGGATTCAGCAGTCTGCACACACTTTCTGTGCAGAGTCTCAAAACAGGCGTTTTCAGCCCAGTACCGGCCTATGGAAGAAAGGGCAGTAAGCACAGGGAAATATCTGCTTCTCAATCCAAAACGCAGCTATCTAACAGAACGGTTGTCAATGTGTGCACTCAGCTTCCAGAGTTAAACCCGTGTGTGGATTCTGCAGTCTGCAAACACTTTCTGTGCAGAGTCTCAAAACAGGCGTTTTCATCGAAATTCCGGCCTATGGAAGAAAGGGCAGTAAGCACAGGGAAATATCTGCTTCTAAATCCAAAACGCAGCTATCTAACAGAATGGTTGTCAATGTGTGCACTCAACTTCCAGAGATAAATCGGTGTGTGGATTCAGCAGAATGCAAACACTTTCTGTGCAGAGTCTCAAAACAGGCGTTTTCAGCCCAATACCGGCCTATGGAAGAAAGGGCAGTAAGCACAGGGAAATATCTGCTTCTAAATCCAAAACGCAGCTATCTAACAGAACGGTTGTCAACGTGTGCACTCAACTTCCAGAGTTAAACCCGTGTGTGGATTCAGCAGTCTCCAAACACTTTCTGTGCAGGGTCTCAAAACAGGTGTTTTCAGCCCAATACCGGCCTATGCAAGAAAGGGCAGTAATCACAGGGAAATATCTGCTTCTAAATCCAAAACGCTGCTATCTAACAGAACGGTTGTCAATGTGTGCACTCAACTTCCAGAGTTAAACCCGTGTGTGGATTCAGCAGTCTACAAACACTTTCTGTGCAGAGTCTCAAAACAGGCTTTTTCAGCCCAATACCGGCCTATGGAAGAAAGGGCAGTAAGCACAGAGGAATATCTGCTTCTAAATCCAAAACGCAGCTATCTAACAGAACGGTTGTCAATGTGAGCACTCAACTTCCAGAGTTAAACCTGTGTGTGGATTCAGCAGTCTGCAAACACTTTCTGTGCAGAGTCTCAAAACAGGCGTTTTCAGCCCAATACCGGCCTATGGAAGAAAGGGCAGTAAGCACAGGGAAATATCTGCTTCTAAATCCAAAACGCAGCTATCTAAAAGAACGGTTGTCAACGTGTGCACTCAACTTCCAGAGTTAAACCCGTGTGTGGATTCAGCAGTCTGCAAACACTTTTTGTGCAGAGTCTCAAAACAGGCATTTTCAGCCCAATACCGGCATAAGGAATAAAGGGCAGCAAGCGCAGGGAAATATCTGCTTCTAAATCCAAAACGCAGCTATCTAACAAAACGGTTGTCAATGTGTGCACTCAACTTCCAGAGTTAAACCCGTGTGTGGATTCAGCAGTCTGCAAACACTTTCTGTGCAGAGTCTCAAAACAGGCGTTTTCAGCCCAATGCCGGCCTACGGAAGAAAGGGCAGTAAGCACAGGGAAGTATCTGCTTCTAGATCGAAAACGCAGCTATCTAACAGAACGGTTGTCAATGTGTGTACTCAATTTCCAGAGTTAAACCCGTGTGTGGATTCAGCAGTCTGCAAACACTTTCTGTGCAGAGTCTCAAAACAGGCGTTTTCAGCCCAATACCGGCTTTGGAAGAAAGGGCAGTAAGCACAGGGAAATATCTGCTTCTAAATCCAAAACTCAGCTATCTAAAAGAACGTTTTTCAAAGTGTGCACTCAACTTCCAGAGTTAAATCGGTGTGTGGATTCAGCAGACTGCAAACACTTTCTGTGCAGAGTCTCAAAACAGGCGTTTTCAGCCCAATTCTGGCCTATGGAAGAAAGGGCAGTAAGCACAGGGAAATATCTGCTTCTAAATCCAAAACGCAGCTATCTAACAGAAAGGTTGTCAATGTGTGCGCTCAACTTCCAGAGTTAATCCCGTGTGTCTATTCAGCAGTCTGCACACACTTTCTGGCAGAGACTCAAAACAGGCGTTTTCAGCCCAATACCAGCCTATGGAAGAAAGGGCAGTAAGCACAGGGAAATTTCTGCTTCTAAATCCAAAACGCAGCTATCTAACAGAACGGTTGTCAATGTGTGCACTCAACTTCCAGAGTTAAACCCGTGTGTGGATTCAGCAGTCTGCAAACACTTTCTGTGCAGAGTCTCAAAACAGGCGTTTTCAGCCCAATACCGGCCTATGGAAGAAAGGGCAGTAAGCACAGGGAAATATCTGCTTCTAAATCCAAAACGCAGCTATCTAACAGAACGGTTGTCAATGTGTGCACTCAACTTCCAGAATTAAACCCGTGTGTGGATTCAGCAGTCTGCACACACTTTCTGTGCAGAGTCTCAAAACAGGCGTTTTCAGCCCAATACTGGCCTATGGAAGAAACAGCAGTAAGCACAGGGAAATATCTGCTTCTAAATCCAAAACGCAGCTATCTAACAGAAGGTTTGTCAATGTGTGCACTCAACTTCCGGAGTTAAACCCGTGGGTGGTTTCAGCAGTCTGCAAACACTTTCTGTGCAGAGTCTCATAACAGGCGTTTTCAGCCCAATACCGGCCTATGGAAGAAAGGGCAGTAAGCACAGGGAAGTGTCTGCTTCTAAATCCAAAACGCAGCTATCTAACAGAACGGTTGTCAATGTGTGCACTGAACTTCCAGAGTTAAACCCGTGTGTGAACTCAGCAGTCTGCAAACACTTTCTGTGCAGAGTCTCAAAACAGGCGTTTTCAGTCCAATACCGGCCTATGGAAGAACGGGCAGTAAGCACAGGGAAATATCTGCTTCTAAATCCAAAACGCAGCTATTGAACAGAACGGTTGTCAATGTATGCACTCAACATCCAGAGTTAAACCCGTTTGTGGATTCAGCAGTCTGCAAACACGTTCTTTGCAGAGTCTCAAAACAGGAGTTTTCAGCCCAATACCGGCCTATGGAAGAAAGGGCAGTAAGCACAGGGAAATATCTGCTTCTGAATCCAAAACGCAGCTATATAACAGAACGGTTGTCAATGTGTGCACTCAACATCCAGAGTTAAACTCCTGTGTGGATTCATCAGTCGGCAAACACTTTCTGTGCAGAGTCTCAAAATAGTCGTTTTCTGCTCAATACCGACTTATGGAAGAAAGGGCAGTAAGCACAGGGAAATATCTGCTTCTAAATCCAAAACGCAGCTATCTAACAGAACGGTTGTCAACGTGTACACTCAAATTCCAGAGTTAAACCCGTCTGTGGATTCAGCAGTCTGGAAATACTTTCTGTGGAGAGTCTCAAAACAGGCGTTTTCAGCCCAATCCCGGCTTATGGAAGAAAGGGCTGTAAGCACAGGGAAATATCGTCTTCTAAATCCAAAACGCAGCTATCTAACAGAACGGTTGTCAATGTGTGCACTCAACTTCCAGAGTTAAACCCGTGTGTGGATTCAGCAGTCTGCAAACACTTTCTGGCAGAGTCTCAAAACAGGCGTTTTCATCGAAATACCGGCCTATGGAAGAAAGGGCAGTAAGCACAGGGAAATATCTGCTTCTAAATCCAAAACGCAGCTCTCTAACAGAACGGTTGTCAATGTGTGCACTCAACTTCCAGAGATAAATCGTTGTGTGGATTCAGCAGACTGCCAACACTTTCTGTGCAGAGTCTCAAAACAGGCGTTATCAGCCCAATACCGGCCTATGGAAGAAAGGGCAGTAAGCATAGGGAAATATCTGCATCTAAATAGAAAACGCAGCTATCTAACAGAACGGTTGTCAACGTGTGCACTCAACTTCCAGAGTTAAACCCGTGTGTGGATTCAGCAGTCTGCAAACACTTTCAGTGCAGAGTCTCAAAACAGGCGTTTTCAGCCCAATACCGGCCTATGGAAGAAAGGGCAGTAAGCACAGGGAAATATCTGCTTCTAAATCCAAAACGCAGCTATCTAACAGAACGGTTGTCAATGTGTGCACTAAACTTACAGAGTTAAACCCGTGTGTGGATTCAGCAGTCTGCAAACACTTTCTGTGCAGGGTCTGAAAACAGGCGTTTTCAGTCCAATACGGGCCTATGGAAGAAAGGGCAGTAAGCACAGGGAAATATCTGCTTCTAAATCCAAAACGCTGCTATCTAATAGAACGGTTGTCAATGTGTGCACTCAACTTCCAGAGTTAAACCCGTCTGTGAATTCAGCAGTCTGCAAACACTTTCTGTGCAGAGTCTCAAAAGAGGCATTTTCAGCCCAATAACGGCCTATGGAAGAAAGAGCAGTAAGCACAGAGGAATATCTGCTTCTAAATCCAAAACGCAGCTATCTAACAGAACGGTTGTCAATGTGTGCACTCAACTTCCAGAGTTAAACCCGTGTGTGGATTCAGCAGTCTGCAAACACTTTCTGTGCAGAGTCTGAAAACAGGCGTTTTCAGCCCAATACCGGCCTATGGAAGAAAGGGCAGTAAGCACAGGGAAATATCTGCTTCTAAATCCAAAACGCAGCTATCTAACAGAACGGTTGTCAATGTGTGCACTCAACTTCCAGAGTTAAACCCGTGTGTGGCTTCAGCAGTCTGCAAACACTTTCTGTGCAGAGTCTCAAAACAGGCGTTTTCAGCCCAATGCCGGCCTATGGAAGAAAGGGCAGTAAGCACAGAGAAATATCTGCTTCTAAATCCAAAATGCAGCTATATAATAGAACGGTTGTCAATGTGTGAACTCAACTTCTAGAGTTAATCCCGTGTGTGGATTCAGCAGTCTGCAAACACATTCTGTGCAGAGTGTCAAAACAGGCGTTTTCAGCCCAATACCGGTATGTGGAATAAAGGGCAGTAAGCGCAGGGAAATATCTGCTTCTAAATCCAAAATGCACCTATCTACCAGAACGGTTGTCAATGTGTGCACTCAACTTCCAGAGTTTAACCCGTGTGTGGATTCAGCAGTGTACAAACACTTTCTGTGCAGAGTCTCAAAACAGGCGTTTTCAGCCGAACACCGGCCTATGGAAGAAACGGCAGTAAGCACAGGAAAATATCTGCTTCTAAATCGAAAACGTAGCTATCTAACAGAACGGTTGTCAATGTGTGCACTGAACTTCCAGAGTTAAAACCGTGTGTGGATTCAGCAGTCTGCACACACTTTCTGTGCAGAGTCTCAAAACAGGCGTTTTCAGCCCTATACCGGCCTATGGAAGAAAGGGCAGTAAGCACACGGAAATTTCTGCTTCTAAATCCAAAACGCAGCTATCTAACAGAACGGTTGTCAATGTGTGCACTCAACTTCCAGAGTGAAACCCGTGTGTGGATTCAGCAGTCTGCAAACACTTTCTGTGCAGAGTCTCAAAACAGGCGTTTTCAGCCTAATACCGGCCTATGGAAGAAAGGGCAGTAAGCACAGGGAAATATCTGCTTCTAAATCCAAAACGCAGCTATCTAACAGAACGGTTGTCAACGTGTGCGCTCAAATTCCGGAGTTAAACCCGTCTGTGGATTCAGCAGTCTGGAAATACTTTCTGTGGAGAGTCTCAAAACAGGCGTGTACAGCCCAATCCCGGCTTATGGAAGAAAGGGCAGTAAGCACAGAGAAATATCGGCTTCTAAATCCAAAACGCAGCTATCTAACAGAACGGTTGTCAATTTGTGCACTCAACGTGCAGAGTTATTCCCGTGTGTGGATTCAGCAGTCTGCAGACAGTTTCTGTGCAGAGTCTGAAAACAGGTGTTTTCAACCCAATACCGGTCTAAGGAAGAAAGGGCAGTAAGCACAGGGAAATATCTGCTTCTAAATCCAAAACGCAGCTATGTAACAGAACGGTTGTCAATGTGTGCACTTAACTTCCAGAGTTAAACCCGTGTGTGGATTCAGCAGTCTGCAAACACTTTCTGTGCAGAGTCTCAAAACAGGCGTTTTCAGCCGAATACCGGCCTATGGAAGAAAGGGCAGTAAGCACAGGGAAATTTCTGCTTCTAAATCCAAAGCGCAGCTGTCTAACAGAACGGTTGTCAAAGTGTGCACTCAACTTCCAGAGTTAAACCCGTGTGTGGATTCAGCAGTCTGCAAACACTTTCTGTGCAGAGTCTCAAAACAGGCGTTTTCAGCCCAATACCGGCATATGGAAGAAAGGGCAGTAAGCACAGGGAAATATCTGCTTCTAAATCCAAAACGCAGCTATCTAACAGAACGGTTGTCAATGTGTGCACTCAATTTCCAGAGTTTAACCCGTGTGTGGATTCAGCAGTCTACAAACAGTTTCTGTGCAGAGTCTCAAAACAGGCGTTTTCAGACCAATACCGGCCTATGGAAGAAAGGGCAGTAAGCACAGGGAAATATCTGCTTCTAAATCGAAGACGTAGCTATCTAACAGAACGGTTGTCAATGTGTGCACTGAACTTCCAGAGCTAAACCCGTGTGTGGATTCAGCAGTCTGCAAACACATTCTGTGCAGAGTCTCAAAACAGGCGTTTTCAGAAAAATCCCGGCCTATGGAAGAAAGGGCAGTAAGCACAGGGAAATATCTGCTTCTCAATCCAAAACGCAGGTATCTAACAGAAAGGCTGTCAATGTGTGCACTCAACTTCCAGAGTTAAACCCGTGTGTGGATTCAGCAGTCTGCAAACACTTTCTGTGCAGAGTCTCAAAACAGGCGTTTTCAGCCCAGTACCGGCCTATGGAAGAAAGGGCAGTAAGCACAGGGAAATATCTGCTTCTAAATCCAAAACGCAGCTATCTAACAGAACGGTTGTCAACAGGTGCACTCAAATTCCGGAGTTAAACCCGTCTGTGGATTCAGCAGTCTGGAAATACTTTCTGTGGAGAGTCTCAAAACAGGCGTTTTCAGCCCAATCCCGGCTTATGGAAGAAAGGGCAGTAAGCACAGGGAAATATCGGCTTCTAAATCCAAAACGCAGCTATCTAACAGAACGGTTGTCAATTTGTGCACTCAGCGTGCAGAGTTATACCCGTGTGTGGATTCAGCAGTCTGCAAACAGTTTCTGTGCAGAGTCTCAAAACAGGTGTTTTCAACCCAATACCGGCCTATGGAAGAAAGGGCAGTAAGCACAGGGAAATATCTGCTTCTAAATCCAGAACGCAGCTATGTAACAGAACGGTTGTCAATGTGTGCACTTAACTTCCAGAGTTAAACCCGTGTGTGGGTTCAGCAGTCTGCAAACACTTTCTGTGCAGAGTCTCAAAACAGGCGTTTTCAGCCCAATACCGGCCTATGGGAGAAAGGGCAGTAAGCACAGGGAAATTTCTGCTTCTAAATCCAAAGCGCAGCTGTCTAACAGAACGGTTGTCAATGTGTGCACTCAACTTCCAGAGTTAAACCCGTGTGTGGATTCAGCAGTCTGCAAACACTTTCTGTGCAGAGTCTCAAAACAGGCGTTTTCAGCCCAATACCGGCCTGTGGAAGAAAGGGCAGTAAGCACAGGGAAATATCTGCTTCTCAATCCAAAACGCAGCTATCTAACAGAACGGTTGTCAATGTGTGCACTCAACTTCCAGAGTTAATCCCGTGTGTGGATTCAGCAGTCTGCAAACACATTCTGTGCAGAGTCTCAAAACAGGCGTTTTCAGCCCAATTACGGCATATGGAAGAAAGGGCAGTAAGCACAGGGAAATATCTGCTTCTAAATCCAAAACGCAGCTAACTAACAGAACGGTTGTCAATGTGTGCACTCAACTTCCAGAGTTTAACCCGTGGGTAGATTCAGCAGTCTACAAACACTTTCTGGGCAGAGTCTCAAAACAGGCGTTTTCAGCCCAATACCGACCTATGGAAGAAAGGGCAGTAAGCACAGGGAAATATCTGCTTCTAAATCGAAAACGTAGGTATCTAACAGAACGGTTGTCAATGTGTGAACTGAACTTCCAGAGTTAAACCCGTGTGTGGATTCAGCAGTCTGCAAACACTTTCTGTGCAGAGTGTGAAAACAGGCGTTTTCAGAAAAATCCCGGCCTATGGAAGAAAGGGGAGTAAGCACAGGGAAATATCTGCTTCTAAATCCAAAACGCAGCTATCTAACAGAACGGTTGTCAATGTGTGCACTCAACTTCCAGAGTTAAACCCGTGTGTGGATTCAGCAGTCTGCAAACACTTTCTGTGCAGAGTCTCAAAACAGGCTTTTTCAGCCCAATACCGGCCTAAGGAAGAAAGGGCAGTAAGCACAGAGGAATATCTGCTTCTAAATCCAAAACGCAGCTATCTAACAGAACGGTTGTCAATGTGAGCACTCAACTTCCAGAGTTAAACCTGTGTGTGGATTCAGCAGTCTCCAAACACTTTCTGTGCAGAGTCTCAATACAGGCGTTTTCAGCCCAATACCAGCCTATGGAAGAAAGGGCAGTAAGCACAGGGAAATATCTGCTTCTAAATCCAAAACGCAGGTATCCAAAAGAACGGTTGTCAATGTGTGCACTCAACTTCCAGAGTTAAACACGTGTGTGGATTCAGCAGTCTGCAAACACTTTCTGTGCAGAGTCTCAAAACAGGTGTTTTCAACCCAATACCGGTCTATGGAAGAAAGGGCAGTAAGCACAGGGAAATATCTGCTTCTAAATCGAAAACGCAGCTATCTTACAGAACGGTTGTCAATGTGTGCACTCAACTTCCAGAGTTAAACCCATGTGTGGATTCAGCAGTCTGCAAACACTTTCTGTTCAGAGTCTCAAAACAGTCGTTTTCAGCCCAATACCGGCCTATGGAAGAAAAGGCAGTAAGCACAGGGAAATATCTGCTTCTAAATCCAAAACGCAGCTATCTAACAGAACGGTTGTCAATGTGTGCACTCAACTTCCAGAGTTAAACCCGTGTGTGGGTTCAGCAGTCTGCAAACACTTTCTGTGCAGAGTCTCAAAACAGGCGTTTTCAGCCCATTACCGGCCTATGGAAGAAAGGGCAGTAAGCACAGGGAAATATCGGCTTCTAAATCCAAAACGCAGCTATCTAACAGAACGGTTGTCAATTTCTGCACTCAACGTGCAAAGTTATACCCGTGTGTGGATTCAGCAGTCTGCACACAGTTTCTGTGCAGAGTCTCAAAACAGGTGTTTTCAACCCAATACCGGCCTATGGAAGAAAGGGCAGTAAGCACAGGGAAATATCTGCTTGTAAATCCAAAACGCAGCTATGTAACAGAACGGTTGTCAATGTGTGCACTTAACTTCCAGAGTTAAACCCGTGTGTGGATTCAGCAGTCTGCAAACACTTTCTGTGCAGAGTCTCAAAACAGGCGTTTTCAGCCGAATACCGGCCTATGGAAGAAAGGGCAGTAAGCACAGGGAAATTTCTGCTTCTAAATCCAAAGCGCAGCTGTCTAACAGAACGGTTGTCAAAGTGTGCACTCAACTTCCAGAGTTAAACCCGTGTGTGGATTCAGCAGTCTGCAAACACTTTCTGTGCAGAGTCTCAAAACAGGCATTTTCAGCCCAATACCGGCATATGGAAGAAAGGGCAGTAAGCACAGGGAAATATCTGCTTCTAAATCCAAAACGCAGCTATCTAACAGAACGGTTGTCAATGTGTGCACTCAATTTCCAGAGTTTAACCCGTGTGTGGATTCAGCAGTCTACAAACAGTTTCTGTGCAGAGTCTCAAAACAGGCGTTTTCAGACCAATACCGGCCTATGGAAGAAAGGGCAGTAAGCACAGGGAAATATCTGCTTCTAAATCGAAGACGTAGCTATCTAACAGAACGGTTGTCAATGTGTGCACTGAACTTCCAGAGCTAAACCCGTGTGTGGATTCAGCAGTCTGCAAACACATTCTGTGCAGAGTCTCAAAACAGGCGTTTTCAGCCCAATACCGGCATGTGGTAGAAAAGGCAGTAAGCGCAGGGAAATATCTGCTTCTAAATCCAAAATGCAGCTATCTAACAGAACGGTTGTCAATGTGTGCACTCAACTTCCAGAGTTTAACCCGTGTGTGGATTCAGCAGTCTACAAACACTTTCTGTGCAGAGTCTCAAAACAGGCGTTTTCAGCCGAATACCGGCCTATGGAAGAAAGGGCAGTAAGCACAGGGAAATATCTGCTTCTAAATCGAAAACGTTGCTATCTAACAGAACGGTTGTCAATGTGTGCACTGAACTTCCAGAGTTAAAACCGTGTGTGGATTCAGCAGTCTGCAAACACATTCTGTGCAGAGTCTCAAAACAGGGGTTTTCAGAAAAATCCCGGCCTATGGAAGAAAGGGCAGTAAGCACAGGTTAATATCTGCTTCAAAATCCAAAACGCAGCTATCTAACAGAAAGGTTGTCAATGTGTGCACTCAACTTCCAGAGTTAAACCCGTGTGTGGATTCAGCAGTCTGCACACACTTTCTGTGCAGAGTCTCAAAACAGGCGTTTTCAGCCCAATACCGGCCAATGGAAGAAAGGGCAGTAAGCACAGGGAAATTTCTGCTTCTAAATCCAAAACGCAGCTATCTAACAGAACGGATGTCAATGTGTGCACTCAACTTCCAGAGTTAAACCCATGTGTGGATTCAGCAGTCTGCAAACACTTTCTGTGCAGAGTCTTAAAACAGGCGTTTTCATCGAAATACCGGCTTATGGAAGAAAGGGCAGTAATCACAGGGAAATATCTGCTTCTAAATCCAAAACGCAGCTATCTAACAGAATGGTTGTCAATGTGTGCACTCAACTTCCAGAGATAAATCGATGTGTGGATTCAGCAGACTGCAAACACTTTCTGTGCAGAGTCTCAAAACAGGCGTTTTCAGCCCAATACCGGCCTATGGAAGAAAGGGCAGTAAGCACAGGGAAATATCTGCTTCTAAATCCAAAACGCAGCTATCTACCAGAACGATTGTCAACGTGTGCAGTCAACTTCCAGAGTTAAACCCGTGTGTGGATTCAGCACTCTGCAAACACTTTCTGTGCAGGGTCTCAAAACAGGCGTTTTCAGCCCAATACCGGCCTATGGAAGAAAGGGCAGTAAGCACAGGGAAATATCTGCTTCTAAATCCAAAACACAGCTATCTAACAGAACGGTTGTCAATGTGTGCACTAAACTTCCAGAGATAAACCCGTGTGTGGATTCAGCAGTCTGCAAACACTTTCTGTGCAAGGTCTCAAAACAGGTGTTTTCAGCCCAATACCGGCCTATGGAAGAAAGGGCAGTAAGCACAGGGAAATATCTGCTTCTAAATCCAAAACGCTGCTATCTAACAGAACGGTTGTCAATGTGTGCACTCAACTTCCAGAGTTAAACCCGTGTGTGGATTCAGCAGTCTGCAAACACTTTCTGTGCAGAGTCTCAAACAGGCGTTTTCAGCCCAATACCGGCCTATGGAAGAAAGGGCAGTAAGCACAGAGGAATATCTGCTTCTAAATCCAAAACGCAGCTATCTAACAGAACGGTTGTCAATGTGAGGACTCAACTTCCAGAGTTAAACCCGTGTGTGGATTCAGCAGTCTGCAAACACTTTCTGTGCAGAGTCTCAAAACAGGTGTTTTCAACCCAATACCGGTCTATGGAAGAAAGGGCAGTAAGCACAGGGAAATATCTGCTTCTAAATCCAAAACGCAGCTATCTAAAAGAACGGTTGTCAAGGTGTGCACTCAACTTCCAGAGTTAAACCCGTGTGTGGATTCAGCAGCCTGCAAACACTTTCTGTGCAGAGTCTCAAAACAGGCGTTTTCAGCCCAATACCGGTCTATGGAAGAAAGGGCAGTAAGCACAGGGAAATATCTGCTTCTAAATCCAAAACGCAGCTATCTTACAGAACGGTTGTCAATGTGTGCACTCAACTTCCAGAGTTAAACCCATGTGTGGATTCAGCAGTCTGCAAACACTTTCTGTGCAGAGTCTCAAAACAGTCGTTTTCAGCCGAATACCGGCCTATGGAAGAAAGGGCAGTAAGCACAAGGAAATATCTGCTTCTAAATCGAAAACGTAGCTATCTAACAGAACGGTTTTCAATGTGTGCACTGAACTTCCAGAGTTAAAACCGTGTGTGGATTCAGCAGTCTGCAAACACATTCTGTGCAGAGTCTCTAAACAGGCGTTTTCAGAAAAATCCCGGCCTATGGAAGAAAGGGCAGTAAGCACAGGTTAATATCTGCTTCTAAATCCAAAACGCAGCTATCTAACAGAAAGGTTGTCAATGTGTGCACTCAACTTCCAGAGTTAAACCCGTGTGTGGATTCAGCAGTCTGCACAAACTTTCTGTGCAGAGTCTCAAAACAGGCGTTTTCAGTCCAATAACGGCCTATGGAAGAAAGGGCAGTAAGCACAGGGAAATTTCTGCTTCTAAATCCAAAACGCAGCTATCTAACAGAACGGTTGTCAATGTGTGCACTCAACTTCCAGAGTTAATCCCGTGTGTGGATTCAGCAGTCTGCACCTACTTTCTGTGCAGAGTCTCAAAACAGGCGTTTTCAGCCCAATACCGGCCTATGGAAGAAAGGGCAGTAAGCACAGGGAAATATCTGCTTCTAAATCCAAAACGCAGCTATCTAACAGAACGGTTGTCAACGTGTGCACTCAAATTCCGGAGTTAAACCCGTCTGTGGATTCAGCAGTCTGGAAATACTTTCTGTGGAGAGTCTCAAAGCAGGCGTGTTCAGCCCAATCCCGGCTTATGGAAGAAAGGGCAGTAAGCACAGGGAAATATCGGCTTCTAAATCCAAAACGCAGCTATCTAACAGAACGGTTGTCAATTTGTGCACTCAACGTGCAGAGTTATACCCGTGTGTGGATTCAGCAGTCTGCAGACAGTTTCTCTGCAGAGTCTCAAAACAGGTGTTTTCAACCCAATACCGGTCTATGGAAGAAAGGGCAGTAAGCACAGGGAAATATCTGCTTCTAAATCCAAAACGCAGCTATGTAACAGAACGGTTGTCAATGTGTGCACTTAACTTCCAGAGTTAAACCCGTGTGTGGATTCAGCAGTCTGCAAACACTTTCTGTGCAGAGTCTCAAACAGGCGTTTTTAGCCCAATACCGGCCTATGGAAGAAAGGGCAGTAAGCACAGAGGAATATGTGCTTCTAAATCCAAAACGCAGCTATCTAACAGAACGGTTGTCAATGTGAGCACTCAACTTCCAGAGATAATCCCGTGTGTGGATTCAGTAGTCTGCAAACACTTTCTGTGCAGAGTCTCAAAACAGGCGTTTTCAGCCCAATACCGGCCTATGGAAGAAAGGGCAGTAAGCACAGGGAAATATCTGCTTCTAAATCCAAAACGCAGCTATCTAAAAGAACGGTTGTCAATGTGTGCACTCAACTTCCAGAGTTAAACCCGTGTGTGGATTCAGCAGTCTGCAAACACTTTCTGTGCAGAGTCTCACAACAGGCGTTTTCAGCCCAATACCGGTCTATGGAAGAAAGGGCAGTAAGCACAGGGAAATATCTGCTTCTAAATCGAAAACGCAGCTATCTTACAGAACGGTTGTCAATGTGTGCACTCAACTTCCAGAGTTAAACCCATGTGTGGATTCAGCAATCTGCAAACACTTTCTGTGCAGAGTCTCAAAACAGTCGTTTTCAGCCCAATACCGGCCTATGGAAGAAAGGGCAGTAAGCACAGGGAAATATCTGCTTCTAAATCCAAAACGCAGCTATCTAACAGAACGGTTGTCACTGTGTGCACTCACCTTCCAGAGTTAAACCCGTGTGTGGGTTCAGCAGTCTGCAAACACTTTCTGTGCAGAGTCTCAAAACAGGCGTTTTCAGCCCATTACCGGCCTATGGAAGAAAGGGCAGTAAGCACAGGGAAATATCTGCTTCTAAATCCAAAACGCAGCTATCTAACAGAATGGTTGTCAATGTGTGCACTCAACTTCCGGAGATAAATCGGTGTGTGGATTCAGCAGAATGCAAACACTTTCTGTGCAGAGTCTCAAAACAGGCGTTTTCAGCCCAACACCGGCCTACGGAAGAAAGGGCAGTAAGCACAGGGAAATATCTGCTTCTAAATCCAAAACGCAGCTATCTAACAGAACGGTTGTCAACGTGTGCACTCAACTTCCAGAGTTAAACCCGTGTGTGGATTCAGCAGTTTCCAAACACTTTCTGTGCAGGGTCTCAAAACAGGTGTTTTCAGCCCAATACCGGCCTATGGAAGAAAGGGCAGTAATCACAGGGAAATATCTGCTTCTAAATCCAAAACGCTGCTATCTAACAGAACGGTTGTCAATGTGTGCACTCAACTTCCAGAGTTGAACCCGTGTGTGGATTCAGCAGTCTGCAAACACTTTCTGTGCAGAGTCTCAAAACAGGCTTTTTCAACCCAATACCGGCCTATGGAAGAAAGGGCAGTAAGCACAGAGGAATATCTGCTTCTAAATCCAAAACGCAGCTATCTAACAGAACGGTTGTCAATGTGAGCACTCAACTTCCAGAGTTAAACCTGTGTGTGGATTCAGCAGTCTGCAAACACTTTCTGTGCAAAGTCTCAAAACAGGCGTTTTCAGCCCAATACCGGCCTATGGAAGAAAGGGCAGTAAGCACAGGGAAATATCTGCTTCTAAATCCAAAACGCAGCTATCTAAAAGAACGGTTGTCAATGTGTGCACTCAACTTCCAGAGTTAAACCCGTGTGTGGATTCAGCAGTCTGCAAACACTTTCTCTGCAGAGTCTCAAAACAGGCGTTTTCAGCCCAATACCGGTCTATGGAAGAAAGGGCAGTAAGCACAGGGAAATATCTGCTTCTAAATCGAAAACGCAGCTATGTTACAGAACGGTTGTCAATGTGTGCACTCAACTTCCAGAGTTAAACCCATGTGTGGATTCAGCAGTCTGCAAACACTTTCTGTGCAGAGTCTCAAAACAGTCGTTTTCAGCCCAATACCGGCCTATGGAAGAAAGGGCAGTAAGCACAGGGAAATATCTGCTTCTAAATCCGAAATGCAGCTATCTAACAGAACGGTTGTCACTGTGTGCACTCACCTTCCAGAGTTAAACCCGTGTGTGGGTTCAGCAGTCTGCAAACACTTTCTGTGCAGAGTCTCAAAACAGGCGTTTTCAGCCCATTACCGGCCTATGGAAGAAAGGGCAGTAAGCACAGGGAAATATCTGCTTCTAAATCCAAAACGCAGCTATCTAACAGAAAGGTTGTCAATGTGTGCACTGCACTTCCAGAGTTTAACCCGTGTGTGGATTCAGCAGTCTACAAACACTTTCTGTGCACAGTCTCAAAACAGGCGTTTTCAGCCGAATACCGGCCTATGGAAGAAAGGGCAGTAAGCACAGGGAAATATCTGCTTCTAAATCGAAAACGTAGCTATCTAACAGAACGGTTGTCAATGTGTTCACTGAACTTCCAGAGTTAAAACCGTGTGTGGATTCAGCAGTCTGCAAACACATTCTGTGCAGAGTCTCAAAACAGGCGTTTTCAGAAAAATCCCGGCCTATGGAAGAAAGGGCAGTAAGCACAGGTTAATATCTGCTTCTAAATCCAAAACGCAGCTATCTAACAGAAAGGTTGTCAATGTGTGCACTCAACTTCCAGAGTTAAACCCGTGTGTGGATTCAGCAGTCTGCACACACTTTCTGTGCAGAGTCTCAAAACAGGCGTTTTCAGCCCAATACCGGCCTATGGAAGAAAGGGCAGTAAGCACAGGGAAATTTCTGCTTCTAAATCCAAAACGCAGCTATCTAACAGAACGGTTGTCAATGTGTGCACTCAACTTCCAGAGTGAAACCCGTGTGTGGATTCAGCAGTCTGTAAACACTTTCTGTGCAGAGTCTCAAAACAGGCGTTTTCAGCCCAATACCGGCCTATGGAAGAAAGGGCAGTAAGCACAGGGAAATATCTGCTTCTCAATCCAAAACGCAGCTATCTAACAGAACGGTTGTCAATGTGTGCACTCAACTTCCAGAGTTAAACCCGTGTGTGGATTCAGCAGTCTGCAAACAATTTCTATGCTGTATCTTAAAACAGGCGTTTTCATCGAAATACCGGCCTATGGAAGAAAGGGCAGTAAGCACAGGGAAATATCTGCTTCTAAATCCAAAACGCAGCTATCTAACAGAATGGTTGTCAATGTGTGCACTCAACTTCCAGAGATAAATCGGTGTGTGGATTCAGCAGACTGCAAACACTTTCTGTGCAGAGTCTCAAAACAGGCATTTTCAGCCCAATACCGGCCTATGGAAGAAAGGGCAGTAAGCACAGGGAAATATCTGCTTCTAAATCCAAAACGCAGCTATATAACAGAATGGTTGTCAACGTGTGCACTCAACTTCCAGAGTTAAACCCGTGTGTGGATTCAGCAGTCTGCAAACACTTTCTGTGCAGAGTCTCAAAACAGGCGTTTTCAGCCCAATACCGGCCTATGGAAGAAAGGGCAGTAAGCACAGGGAAATATCTGCTTCTAAATCCAAAACGCAGCTATCTAACAGAACGGTTGTCAATGTGTGCACTAAACTTCCAGAGATAAACCCGTGTGTGGATTCAGCAGTCTGCAAACACTTTCTGTGCAGGGTCTCAAAACAGGTGTTTTCAGCCCAATACCGGCCTACGGAAGAAAGGGCAGTAAGCACAGGGAAATATCTGCTTCTAAATCGGAAACGCAGCTATCTAACAGAACGGTTGTCAACGTGTGCACTCAACTTCCAGAATTAAACCCATGTGTGGATTCAGCAGTCTGCAAACACTTTCTGTGCAGAGTCTCAAAACAGGCGTTTTCAGCCCAATACCGGCCTATGGAAGGAAGTAAGGGCAGTAAGCACAGGGAAATGTCTGCTTCTAAATCCAAAACGCAGCTATCTAACAGAACGGTTGTCAATGTGTGCACTCAACTTCCAGAGTTTAACCCGTGTGTGGATTCAGCAGTCTACAAACACTTTCTGTGCAGAGTCTCAAAAAAGGCGTTTTCAGCCCAATACCGGCCCATGGAAGAAAGGGCAGTAAGTACAAGGAAATATCTGCTTCTAAATCGAAAACGTAGCTATCTAACAGAACGGTTGTCAACGTGTGAACTGAACTTCCAGAGTTAAACCCGTGTGTGGATTCAGAAGTCTGCAAACACTTTCTGTGCAGAGTGTGAAAACAGGCGTTTTCAGAAAAATCCCGGCCTATGGAAGAAAGGGCAGTAAGCACAGGGAAATATCTGCTTCTAAATCCAAAACGCAGCTATCTAACAGAACGGTTGTCAATGTGTTCACTAAACTTCCAGAGATAAACCCGTGTGTGGATTCAGCAGTCTGCAAACACTTTCTGTGCAGGGTCTCAAAACAGGTGTTTTCAGCCCAATACCGGCCTATGGAAGAAAGGGCAGTAAGCACTGGGAAATATCTGCTTCTAAATCCAAAACGCAGCTATGTAACAGAACGGTTGTCAATGTGTGCACTTAACTTCCAGAGTTAAACCCGTGTGTGGATTCAGCAGTCTGCAAACACTTTCTGTGCAGAATCTCAAAACAGGCGTTTTCAGCCCAATACCGGCCTATGGAAGAAAGGGTAGTAAGCACAGGGATATTTCTGCTTCTAAATCCAAAGCGCAGCTGTCTAACAGAACGGTTGTCAATGTGTGCACTCAACTTCCAGAGTTAAACCCGTGTGTGGATTTAGCAGTCTGTAAACACTTTCTGTGCAGAGTCTCAAAACAGGCGTTTTCATCCCAATACCGGCCTATGGAAGAAAGGGCAGTAAGCACAGGGAAATATCTGCTTCTCAATCCAAAACGCAGCTATCTAACAGAACGGTTGTCAATGTGTGCACTCAGCTTCCAGAGTTAAACCCGTGTGTGGATTCAGCAGTCTGCAAACACTTTCTGTGCAGAGTCTCAAAACAGGCGTTTTCTTCGAAATACCGGCCTATGGAAGAAAGGGCAGTAAGCACAGGGAAATATCTGCTTCTAAATCCAAAACGCAGCTATCTAACAGAATGGTTGTCAATGTGTGCACTCAACTTCCAGAGATAAATCGGTGTGTGGATTCAGCAGAATGCAAACACTTTCTGTGCAGAGTCTCAAAACAGGCGTTTTCAGCCCAATACCGGCCTACGGAAGAAAGGGCAGTAAGCACAGGGAAATATCTGCTTCTAAATCCAAAACGCAGCTATCTAACAGAACGGTTGTCAACGTGTGCACTCAACTTCCAGAGTCAAACCCGTGTGTGGATTCAGCAGTCTCCAAACACTTTCTGTGCAGGGTCTCAAAACAGGTGTTTTCAGCCCAATACCGGCCTATGGAAGAAAGGGCAGTAATCACAGGGAAATATCTGCTTCTAAATCCAAAACGCTGCTATCTAACAGAACGGTTGTCAATGTGTGCACTCAACTTCCAGAGTTAAACCCGTGTGTGGATTCAGCAGTCTGCAAACACTTTCTGTGCAGAGTCTCAAAACAGGCTTTTTCAGCCCAATACCGGCCTATGGAAGAAAGGGCAGTAAGCACAGAGGAATATCTGCTTCTAAATCCAAAACTCAGCTTTCTAACAGAACGGTTGTCAATGTGAGCACTCAACTTCCAGAGTTAAACCTGTGTGTGGATTCAGCAGTCTGCAAACACTTTCTGTGCAGAGTCTCAAAACAGGCGTTTTCAGCCCAATACCGGCCTATGGAAGAAAGGGCAGTAAGCACAGGGAAATATCTGCTTCTAAATCCAAAACGCAGCTATCTAAAAGAACGGTTGTCAATGTGTGCACTCAACTTCCAGAGTTAAACCCGTGTGTGGATTCAGCAGTCTGCAAACACTTTCTGTGCAGAGTCTCAAAACAGGCGTTTTCAGCCCAATACCGGTCTATGGAAGAAAGGGCAGTAAGCACAGGGAAATATCTGCTTCTAAATCGAAAACGCAGCTATCTTACAGAACGGTTGTCAATGTGTGCACTCAACTTCCAGAGTTAAACCCATGTGTGGATTCAGCAGTCTGCAAACACTTTCTGTGCAGAGTCTCAAAACAGTCGTTTTCAGCCCAATACCGGCCTATGGAAGAAAGGGCAGTAAGCACAGGGAAATATCTGCTTCTAAATCCGAAACGCAGCTATCTAACAGAACGGTTGTCACTGTGTGCACTCACCTTCCAGAGTTAAACCCGTGTGTGGGTTCAGCAGTCTGCAAACACTTTCTGTGCAGAGTCTCAAAACAGGCGTTTTCAGCCCATTACCGGCCTATGGAAGAAAGGGCAGTAAGCACAGGGAAATATCTGCTTCTAAATCCAAAACGCAGCTATCTAACAGAAAGGTTGTCAATGTGTGCACTGCACTTCCAGAGTTTAACCCGTGTGTGGATTCAGCAGTCTACAAACACTTTCTGTGCACAGTCTCAAAACAGGCGTTTTCAGCCGAATACCGGCCTATGGAAGAAAGGGCAGTAAGCACAGGGAAATATCTGCTTCTAAATCGAAAACGTAGCTATCTAACAGAACGGTTGTCAATGTGTTCACTGAACTTCCAGAGTTAAAACCGTGTGTGGATTCAGCAGTCTGCAAACACATTCTGTGCAGAGTCTCAAAACAGGCGTTTTCAGAAAAATCCCGGCCTATGGAAGAAAGGGCAGTAAGCACAGGTTAATATCTGCTTCTAAATCCAAAACGCAGCTATCTAACAGAAAGGTTGTCAATGTGTGCACTCAACTTCCAGAGTTAAACCCGTGTGTGGATTCAGCAGTCTGCACACACTTTTTGTGCAGAGTCTCAAAACAGGCGTTTTCAGCCCAATACCGGCCTATGGAAGAAAGGGCAGTAAGCACAGGGAAATTTCTGCTTCTAAATCCAAAACGCAGCTATCTAACAGAACGGTTGTCAATGTGTGCACTCAACTTCCAGAGTGAAACCCGTGTGTGGATTCAGCAGTCTGTAAACACTTTCTGTGCAGAGTCTCAAAACAGGCGTTTTCAGCCCAATACCGGCCTATGGAAGAAAGGGCAGTAAGCACAGGGAAATATCTGCTTCTCAATCCAAAACGCAGCTATCTAACAGAACGGTTGTCAATGTGTGCACTCAACTTCCAGAGTTAAACCCGTGTGTGGATTCAGCAGTCTGCAAACAATTTCTATGCTGTATCTTAAAACAGGCGTTTTCATCGAAATACCGGCCTATGGAAGAAAGGGCAGTAAGCACAGGGAAATATCTGCTTCTAAATCCAAAACGCAGCTATCTAACAGAATGGTTGTCAATGTGTGCACTCAACTTCCAGAGATAAATCGGTGTGTGGATTCAGCAGACTGCAAACACTTTCTGTGCAGAGTCTCAAAACAGGCATTTTCAGCCCAATACCGGCCTATGGAAGAAAGGGCAGTAAGCACAGGGAAATATCTGCTTCTAAATCCAAAACGCAGCTATCTAACAGAATGGTTGTCAACGTGTGCACTCAACTTCCAGAGTTAAACCCGTGTGTGGATTCAGCAGTCTGCAAACACTTTCTGTGCAGGGTCTCAAAACAGGTGTTTTCAGCCCAATACCGGCCTATGGAAGAAAGGGCAGTAAGCACAGGGAAATATCTGCTTCTAAATCGGAAACGCAGCTATCTAACAGAACGGTTGTCAATGTGTGCACTCAACTTCCAGAATTAAACCCATGTGTGGATTCAGCAGTCTGCAAACACTTTCTGTGCAGAGTCTCAAAACAGGCGTTTTCAGCCCAATACCGGCCTATGGAAGGAAGTAAGGGCAGTAAGCACAGGGAAATGTCTGCTTCTAAATCCAAAACGCAGCTATCTAACAGAACGGTTGTCAATGTGTGCACTCAACTTCCAGAGTTTAACCCGTGTGTGGATTCAGCAGTCTACAAACACTTTCTGTGCAGAGTCTCAAAAAAGGCGTTTTCAGCCCAATACTGGCCCATGGAAGAAAGGGCAGTAAGTACAAGGAAATATCTGCTTCTAAATCGAAAACGTAGCTATCTAACAGAACGGTTGTCAATGTGTGAACTGAACTTCCAGAGTTAAACCCGTGTGTGGATTCAGAAGTCTGCAAACACTTTCTGTGCAGAGTGTGAAAACAGGCGTTTTCAGAAAAATCCCGGCCTATGGAAGAAAGGGCAGTAAGCACAGGGAAATATCTGCTTCTAAATCCAAAACGCAGCTATCTAACAGAACGGTTGTCAATGTGTTCACTAAACTTCCAGAGATAAAACCGTGTGTGGATTCAGCAGTCTGCAAACACTTTCTGTGCAGGGTCTCAAAACAGGTGTTTTCAGCCCAATACCGGCCTATGGAAGAAAGGGCAGTAAGCACTGGGAAATATCTGCTTCTAAATCCAAAACGCAGCTATGTAACAGAACGGTTGTCAATGTGTGCACTTAACTTCCAGAGTTAAACCCGTGTGTGGATTCAGCAGTCTGCAAACACTTTCTGTGCAGAATCTCAAAACAGGCGTTTTCAGCCCAATACCGGCCTATGGAAGAAAGGGTAGTAAGCACAGGGATATTTCTGCTTCTAAATCCAAAGCGCAGCTGTCTAACAGAACGGTTGTCAATGTGTGCACTCAACTTCCAGAGTTAAACCCGTGTGTGGATTCAGCAGTCTGTAAACACTTTCTGTGCAGAGTCTCAAAACAGGCGTTTTCATCCCAATACCGGCCTATGGAAGAAAGGGCAGTAAGCACAGGGAAATATCTGCTTCTCAATCCAAAACGCAGCTATCTAACAGAACGGTTGTCAATGTGTGCACTCAGCTTCCAGAGTTAAACCCGTGTGTGGATTCAGCAGTCTGCAAACACTTTCTGTGCAGAGTCTCAAAACAGGCGTTTTCATCAAAATACCGGCCTATGGAAGAAAGGGCAGTAAGCACAGGGAAATATCTGCTTCTAAATCCAAAACGCAGCTATCTAACAGAATGGTTGTCAATGTGTGCACTCAACTTCCAGAGATAAATCGGTGTGTGGATTCAGCAGAATGCAAACACTTTCTGTGCAGAGTCTCAAAACAGGCGTTTTCAGCCCAATACCGGCCTACGGAAGAAAGGGCAGTAAGCACAGGGAAATATCTGCTTCTAAATCCAAAACGCAGCTATCTAACAGAACGGTTGTCAACGTGTGCACTCAACTTCCAGAGTTAAACCCGTGTGTGGATTCAGCAGTCTCCAAACACTTTCTGTGCAGGGTCTCAAAACAGGTGTTTTCAGCCCAATACCGGCCTATGGAAGAAAGGGCAGTAAGCACAGGGAAATATCTGCTTCTCAATCCAAAACGCAGCTATCTAACAGAACGGTTGTCAATGTGTGCACTCAGCTTCCAGAGTTAAACCCGTGTGTGGATTCAGCAGTCTGCAAACACTTTCTGTGCAGAGTCTCAAAACAGGCGTTTTCATCAAAATACCGGCCTATGGAAGAAAGGGCAGTAAGCACAGGGAAATATCTGCTTCTAAATCCAAAACGCAGCTATCTAACAGAATGGTTGTCAATGTGTGCACTCAACTTCCAGAGATAAATCGGTGTGTGGATTCAGCAGAATGCAAACACTTTCTGTGCAGAGTCTCAAAACAGGCGTTTTCAGCCCAATACCGGCCTACGGAAGAAAGGGCAGTAAGCACAGGGAAATATCTGCTTCTAAATCCAAAACGCAGCTATCTAACAGAACGGTTGTCAACGTGTGCACTCAACTTCCAGAGTTAAACCCGTGTGTGGATTCAGCAGTCTCCAAACACTTTCTGTGCAGGGTCTCAAAACAGGTGTTTTCAGCCCAATACCGGCCTATGGAAGAAAGGGCAGTAATCACAGGGAAATATCTGCTTCTAAATCCAAAACGCTGCTATCTAACAGAACGGTTGTCAATGTGTGCACTCAACTTCCAGAGTTAAACCCGTGTGTGGATTCAGCAGTCTGCAAACACTTTCTGTGCAGAGTCTCAAAACAGGCTTTTTCAGCCCAATACCGGCCTATGGAAGAAAGGGCAGTAAGCACAGAGGAATATCTGCTTCTAAATCCAAAACTCAGCTTTCTAACAGAACGGTTGTCAATGTGAGCACTCAACTTCCAGAGTTAAACCTGTGTGTGGATTCAGCAGTCTGCAAACACTTTCTGTGCAGAGTCTCAAAACAGGCGTTTTCAGCCCAATACCGGCCTATGGAAGAAAGGGCAGTAAGCACAGGGAAATATCTGCTTCTAAATCCAAAACGCAGCTATCTAAAAGAACGGTTGTCAATGTGTGCACTCAACTTCCAGAGTTAAACCCGTGTGTGGATTCAGCAGTCTGCAAACCCTTTCTGTGCAGAGTCTCAAAACAGGCGTTTTCAGCCCAATACCGGTCTATGGAAGAAAGGGCAGTAAGCACAGGGAAATATCTGCTTCTAAATCGAAAACGCAGCTATCTTACAGAACGGTTGTCAATGTGTGCACTCAACTTCCAGAGTTAAACCCATGTGTGGATTCAGCAGTCTGCAAACACTTTCTGTGCAGAGTCTCAAAACAGTCGTTTTCAGCCCAATACCGGCCTATGGAAGAAAGGGCAGTAAGCACAGGGAAATATCTGCTTCTAAATCCGAAATGCAGCTATCTAACAGAACGGTTGTCACTGTGTGCACTCACCTTCCAGAGTTAAACCCGTGTGTGGGTTCAGCAGTCAGCAAACACTTTCTGTGCAGAGTCTCAAAACAGGCGTTTTCAGCCCATTACCGGCCTATGGAAGAAAGGGCAGTAAGCACAGGGAAATATCTGCTTCTAAATCCAAAACGCAGCTATCTAACAGAAAGGTTGTCAATGTGTGCACTGCACTTCCAGAGTTTAACCCGTGTGTGGATTCAGCAGTCTACAAACACTTTCTGTGCACAGTCTCAAAACAGGCGTTTTCAGCCGAATACCGGCCTATGGAAGAAAGGGCAGTAAGCACAGGGAAATATCTGCTTCTAAATCGAAAACGTAGCTATCTAACAGAACGGTTGTCAATGTGTGCACTGAACTTCCAGAGTTAAAACCGTGTGTGGATTCAGCAGTCTGCAAACACATTCTGTGCAGAGTCTCAAAACAGGCGTTTTCAGAAAAATCCCGGCCTATGGAAGAAAGGGCAGTAAGCACAGGTTAATATCTGCTTCTAAATCCAAAACGCAGCTATCTAACAGAAAGGTTGTCAATGTGTGCACTCAACTTCCAGAGTTAAACCCGTGTGTGGATTCAGCAGTCTGCACACACTTTCTGTGCAGAGTCTCAAAACAGGCGTTTTCAGCCCAATACCGGCCTATGGAAGAAAGGGCAGTAAGCACAGGGAAATTTCTGCTTCTAAATCCAAAACGGAGCTATCTAACAGAACGGTTGTCAATGTGTGCACTCAACTTACAGAGTGAAACCCGTGTGTGGATTCAGCAGTCTGTAAACACTTTCTGTGCAGAGTCTCAAAACAGGCGTTTTCAGCCCAATACCGGCCTATGGAAGAAAGGGCAGTAAGCACAGGGAAATATCTGCTTCTCAATCCAAAACGCAGCTATCTAACAGAACGGTTGTCAATGTGTGCACTCAACTTCCAGAGTTAAACCCGTGTGTGGATTCAGCAGTCTGCAAACAATTTCTATGCTGTATCTTAAAACAGGCGTTTTCATCGAAATACCGGCCTATGGAAGAAAGGGCAGTAAGCACAGGGAAATATCTGCTTCTAAATCCAAAACGCAGCTATCTAACAGAATGGTTGTCAATGTGTCCACTCAACTTCCAGAGATAAATCGGTGTGTGGATTCAGCAGACTGCAAACACTTTCTGTGCAGAGTCTCAAAACAGGCGTTTTCAGCCCAATACCGGCCTATGGAAGAAAGGGCAGTAAGCACAGGGAAATATCTGCTTCTAAATCCAAAACGCAGCTATCTAACAGAACGGTTGTCAACGTGTGCACTCAACTTCCAGAGTTAAACCCGTGTGTGGATTCAGCAGTCTGCAAACACTTTCTGTGCAGAGTCTCAAAACAGGTGTTTTCAGCCCAATACCGGCCTATGGAAGAAAGGGCAGTAAGCACAGGGAAATATCTGCTTCTAAATCCAAAACGCAGCTATCTAACAGAACGGTTGTCAATGTGTGCACTAAACTTCCAGAGATAAACCCGTGTGTGGATTCAGCAGTCTGCAAACACTTTCTGTGCAGGGTCTCAAAACAGGTGTTTTCAGCCCAATACCGGCCTATGGAAGAAAGGGCAGTAAGCACAGGGAAATATCTGCTTCTAAATCGGAAACGCAGCTATCTAACAGAACGGTTGTCAATGTGTGCACTCAACTTCCAGAATTAAACCCATGTGTGGATTCAGCAGTCTGCAAACACTTTCTGTGCAGAGTCTCAAAACAGGCGTTTTCAGCCCAATACCGGCCTATGGAAGGAAGTAAGGGCAGTAAGCACAGGGAAATGTCTGCTTCTAAATCCAAAACGCAGCTATCTAACAGAACGGTTGTCAATGTGTGCACTCAACTTCCAGAGTTTAACCCGTGTGTGGATTCAGCAGTCTACAAACACTTTCTGTGCAGAGTCTCAAAAAAGGCGTTTTCAGCCCAATACCGGCCTATGGAAGAAAGGGCAGTAAGTACAAGGAAATATCTGCTTCTAAATCGAAAACGTAGCTATCTAACAGAACGGTTGTCAATGTGTGAACTGAACTTCCAGAGTTAAACCCGTGTGTGGATTCAGAAGTCTGCAAACACTTTCTGTGCAGAGTGTGAAAACAGGCGTTTTCAGAAAAATCCCGGCCTATGGAAGAAAGGGCAGTAAGCACAGGGAAATATCTGCTTCTAAATCCAAAACGCAGCTATCTAACAGAACGGTTGTCAATGTGTTCACTAAACTTCCAGAGATAAACCCGTGTGTGGATTCAGCAGTCTGCAAACACTTTCTGTGCAGGGTCTCAAAACAGGTGTTTTCAGCCCAATACCGGCCTATGGAAGAAAGGGCAGTAAGCACAGGGAAATATCTGCTTCTAAATCCAAAACTCTGCTATCTAACAGAATGGTTGTCAATGTGTGCACTCAACTTCCAGAGTTAAACCCGTGTGTGGATTCAGCAGTCTGCAAACACTTTCTGTGCAGAGTCTCAAACAGGCGCTTTCAGCCCAATACCGGCCTATGGAAGAAAGGGCAGTAAGCACAGAGGAATATCTGCTTCTAAATCCAAAACGCAGCTATCTAACAGAACGGTTGTCAATGTGAGCACTCAACTTCCACAGTTAAACCCGTGTGTGGATTCAGCAGTCTGCAAACACTTTCTGTGCAGAGTCTCAAAACAGGCGTTTTCAGCCCAATAACGGTCTATGGAAGAAAGGGCAGTAAGCACAGGGAAATATCTGCTTCTAAATCCAAAACGCAGCTATCTAAAAGAACGGTTGTCAATGTGTGCACTCAACTTCCAGAGTTAAACCCGTGTGTGGATTCAGCAGTCTGCAAACACTTTCTGTGCAGAGTCTCAAAACAGGCGTTTTCAGCTCAATACCGGTCTATGGAAGAAAGGGCAGTAAGCACAGGGAAATATCTGCTTCTAAATCGAAAACGCAGCTATCTTACAGAACGGTTGTCAATGTGTGCACTCAACTTCCAGAGTTAAACCCATGTGTGGATTCAGCAGTCTGCAAACACTTTCTGTGCAGAGTCTCAAAACAGTCGTTTTCAGCCGAATAGCGGCCTATGGAAGAAAGGGCAGTAAGCACAGGGAAATATCTGCTTCTAAATCGAAAACGTAGCTATCTAACAGAACGGTTGTCAATGTGTGCACTGAACTTCCAGAGTTAAAACCGTGTGTGGATTCAGCAGTCTGCAAACACATTCTGTGCAGAGTCTCAAAACAGGCGTTTTCAGCCCAATCCCGGCCTATGGAAGAAAGGGCAGTAAGCACAGGTTAATATCTGCTTCTAAATCCAAAACGCAGCTATCTAACAGAAAGGTTGTCGATGTGTGCACTCAACTTCCAGAGTTAAACCCGTGTGTGGATTCAGCAGTCTGCACACACTTTCTGTGCAGAGTCTCAAAACAGGCGTTTTCAGGCAATACCGGCCTATGGAAGAAAGGGCAGTAAGCACAGGGAAATTTCTGCTTCTAAATCCAAAACGCAGCTATCTAACAGAACGGTTGTCAATGTGTGCACTCAACTTCCAGAGTGAAACCGGTGTGTGGATTCAGCAGTTTGCACCTACTTTCTGTGCAGAGTCTCAAAACAGGCGTTTTCAGCCCAATACGGGCCTATGGAGGAAAGGGCAGTAAGCACAGGGAAATATCTGCTTCTAAATCCAAAACGCAGCTATCTAACAGAACGGTTGTCAACGTGTGCACTCAAATTCCGGAGTTAAACCCGTCTGTGGATTCAGCAGTCTGGAAATACTTTCTGTGGAGAGTCTCAAAACAGGCGTGTTCAGCCCAATCCCGGCTTATGGAAGAAAGGGCAGTAAGCACAGGGAAATATCGGCTTCTAAATCCAAAACGCAGCTATCTAACAGAACGGTTGTCAATTTGTGCACTCAACGTGCAGAGTTATACCCGTGTGTGGATTCAGCAGTCTGCAGACAGTTTCTGTGCAGAGTCTCAAAACAGGTGTTTTCAACCCAATACCGGTCTATGGAAGAAAGGGCAGTAAGCACAGGGAAATATCTGCTTCTAAATCCAAAACGGAGCTCCGTAACAGAACGGTTGTCAATGTGTGCACTTAACTTCCAGAGTTAAACCCGTGTGTGGATTCAGCAGATTGCAAACACTTTCTGTGCAGAGTCTCAAAACAGGCGTTTTCAGCCCAATACCGGCGTATGGAAGAAAGGGTAGTAAGCACAGGGATATTTCTGCTTCTAAATCCAAAGCGCAGCTGTCTAACAGAACGGTTGTCAATGTGTGCACTCAACTTCCAGAGTTAAACCCGTGTGTGGATTCAGCAGTCTGTAAACACTTTCTGTGCAGAGTCTCAAAACAGGCGTTTTCTGCCCAATACCGGCCTATGGAAGAAAGGGCAGTAAGCACAGGGAAATATCTGCTTCTCAATCCAAAACGCAGCTATCTAACAGAACGGTTGTCAATGTGTGCACTCAACTTCCAGAGTTAAACCCGTCTGTGGATTCAGCAGTCTGCAAACACTTTCTGTGCAGAGTCTTAAAACAGGCGTTTTCATCGAAATACCGGCCTATGGAAGAAAGGGCAGTAAGCACAGAGAAATATCTGCTTCTAAATCCAAAACGCAGCTATCTAACAGAATGGTTGTCAATGTGTGCACTCAACTTCCAGAGATAAATCGGTGTGTGGATTCAGCAGACTGCAAACACTTACTGTGCAGAGTCTCAAAACAGGCGTTTTCAGCCCAATACCGGCCTATGGAAGAAAGGGCAGTAAGCACAGGGAAATATCTGCTTCTAAATCCAAAACGCAGCTATCTAACAGAAGGGTTGTCGACGTGTGCACTCAACTTCCAGAGTTAAACCCGTGTGTGGATTCAGCAGCCTGCAAACACTTTCTGGGCAGAGTCTCAAAACAGGCGTTTTCAGCCCAATACCGGCCTATGGAAGAAAGGGCAGTAAGCACAGGGAAATATCTGCTTCTAAATCCAAAACGCAGCTATCTAACAGAACGGTTGTCAATGTGTGCACTAAACTTCCAGAGATAAACCCGTGTGTGGATTCAGCAGTCTGCAAACACTTTCTGTGCAGGGTCTCAAAACAGGTGTTTTCAGCCCAATACCGGCCTATGGAAGAAAGGGCAGTAAGCACAGGGAAATATCTGCTTCTAAATCCAAAACGCAGCTATCTAACAGAACGGTTGTCAACGTGTGCACTCAACTTCCAGAGTTAAACCCGTGTGTGGATTCAGCAGTCTGCAAACACTTTCTGTGCAGAGTCTCAAAACAGGCGTTTTCAGCCCAATACCGGCCTATGGAAGAAAGGGCAGTAAGCACAGGGAAATATCTGCTTCTAAATCCAAAACGCAGCTATCTAACAGAACGGTTGTCAATGTGTGCACTAAACTTCCAGAGATAAACCCGTGTGTGGATTCATCAGTCTGCAAACACTTTCTGTGCAGGGTCTCAAAACAGGTGTTTTCAGCCCAATACCGGCCTATGGAAGAAAGGGCAGTAAGCACAGGGAAATATCTGCTTCTAAATCGGAAACGCAGCTATCTAACAGAACGGTTGTCAATGTGTGCACTCAACTTCCAGAATTAAACCCATGTGTGGATTCAGCAGTCTGCAAACACTTTCTGTGCAGAGTCTCAAAACAGGCGTTTTCAGCCCAATACCGGCCTATGGAAGAAAGGGTAGTAAGCACAGGGAAATATCTGCTTCTAAATCCAAAACGCAGCTATCTAACAGAACGGTTGTCAATGTGTGCACTCAACTTCCAGTGTTAAACCCGTGTGTGGGTTCAGCAGTCTGCAAACACTTTCTGTGCAGAGTCTCAAAACAGGCGTTTTCAGCCCAATACCGGCCTATGGAAGGAAGAAAGGGCAGTAAGCACAGGGAAATGTCTGCTTCTAAATCCAAAACGCAGCTATCTAACAGAACGGTTGTCAATGTGTGCACTCAACTTCCAGAGTTTAACCCGTGTGTGGATTCAGCAGTCTACAAACACTTTCTGTGCAGAGTCTCAAAAAAGGCGTTTTCAGCCCAATACCGGCCTATGGAAGAAAGGGCAGTAAGTACAAGGAAATATCTGCTTCTAAATCGAAAACGTAGCTATCTAACAGAACGGTTGTCAATGTGTGAACTGAACTTCCAGAGTTAAACCCGTGTGTGGATTCAGAAGTCTGCAAACACTTTCTGTGCAGAGTGTGAAAACAGGCGTTTTCAGAAAAATCCCGGCCTATGGAAGAAAGGGCAGTAAGCACAGGGAAATATCTGCTTCTAAATCCAAAACGCAGCTATCTAACAGAACGGTTGTCAATGTGTTCACTAAACTTCCAGAGATAAACCCGTGTGTGGATTCAGCAGTCTGCAAACACTTTCTGTGCAGGGTCTCAAAACAGGTGTTTTCAGCCCAATACCGGCCTATGGAAGAAAGGGCAGTAAGCACAGGGAAATATCTGCTTCTAAATCCAAAACTCTGCTATCTAACAGAATGGTTGTCAATGTGTGCACTCAACTTCCAGAGTTAAACCCGTGTGTGGATTCAGCAGTCTGCAAACACTTTCTGTGCAGAGTCTCAAACAGGCGCTTTCAGCCCAATACCGGCCTATGGAAGAAAGGGCAGTAAGCACAGAGGAATATCTGCTTCTAAATCCAAAACGCAGCTATCTAACAGAACGGTTGTCAATGTGAGCACTCAACTTCCACAGTTAAACCCGTGTGTGGATTCAGCTGTCTGCAAACACTTTCTGTGCAGAGTCTCAAAACAGGCGTTTTCAGCCCAATACCGGTCTATGGAAGAAAGGGCAGTAAGCACAGGGAAATATCTGCTTCTAAATCCAAAACGCAGCTATCTAAAAGAACGGTTGTCAATGTGTGCACTCAACTTCCAGAGTTAAACCCGTGTGTGGATTCAGCAGTCTGCAAACACTTTCTGTGCAGAGTCTCAAAACAGGCGTTTTCAGCCCAATACCGGCCTATGGAAGAAAGGGCAGTAAGCACAGGGAAATTTCTGCTTCTAAATCCAAAACGCAGCTATCTAACAGAACGGTTGTCAATGTGTGCACTCAACTTCCAGAGTGAAACCGGTGTGTGGATTCAGCAGTTTGCACCTACTTGCTGTGCAGAGTCTCAAAACAGGCGTTTTCAGCCCAATACGGGCCTATGGAGGAAAGGGCAGTAAGCACAGGGAAATATCTGCTTCTAAATCCAAAACGCAGCTATCTAACAGAACGGTTGTCAACGTGTGCACTCAAATTCCGGAGTTAAACCCGTCTGTGGATTCAGCAGTCTGGAAATACTTTCTGTGGAGAGTCTCAAAACAGGCGTGTTGAGCCCAATCCCGGCTTATGGAAGAAAGGGCAATAAGCACAGGGAAATATCGGCTTCTAAATACAAAACGCAGCTATCTAACAGAACGGTTGTCAATTTGTGCACTCAGCGTGCAGAGTTATACCCGTGTGTGGATTCAGCAGTCTGCACACAGCTTCTGTGCAGAGTCTCAAAACAGGTGTTTTCAACCCAATACCGGCCTATGGAAGAAAGGGCAGTAAGCACAGGGAAATATCTGTTTCTAAATCCAGAACGCAGCTATGTAACAGAACGGTTGTCAATGTGTGCACTTAACTTCCAGAGTTAAACCCGTGTGTGGGTTCAGCAGTCTGCAAACACTTTCTGTGCAGAGTCTCAAAACAGGCGTTTTCAGCCCAATACCGGCCTATGGGAGAAAGGGCAGTAAGCACAGGGAAATTTCTGCTTCTAAATCCAAAGCGCAGCTGTCTAACAGAACGGTTGTCAATGTGTGCACTCAACTTCCAGAGTTAAACCCGTGTGTGGATTCAGCAGTCTGCAAACACTTTCTATGCAGAGTCTCAAAACAGGCGTTTTCAGCCCAATACCGGCCTGTGGAAGAAAGGGCAGTAAGCACAGGGAAATATCTGCTTCTCAATCCAAAACGCAGCTATCTAACAGAACGGTTGTCAATGTGTGCACTCAACTTCCAGAGTTAATCCCGTGTGTGGATTCAGCAGTCTGCAAACACAATCTGTGCAGAGTCTCAAAACAGGCGTTTTCAGCCCAATAACGGCATATGGATGAAAGGGCAGTAAGCACAGGGAAATATCTGCTTCTAAATCCAAAACGCAGCTATCTAACAGAACGGTTGTCAATGTGTGCACTCAACTTCCAGAGTTTAACCCGTGGGTAGATTCAGCAGTCTACAAACACTTTCTGTGCAGAGTCTCAAAACAGGCGTTTTCAGCCCAATACCGACCTATGGAAGAAAGGGCAGTAAGCACAGGGAAATATCTGCTTCTAAATCGAAAACGTAGCTATCTAACAGAACGGTTGTCAATGTGTGAACTGAACTTCCAGAGTTAAACCCGTGTGTGGATTCAGCAGTCTGCAAACACTTTCTGTGCAGAGTGTGAAAACAGGCGTTTTCAGAAAAATCCCGGCCTATGGAAGAAAGGGGAGTAAGCACAGGGAAATATCTGCTTCTAAATCCAAAACGCAGCTATCTAACAGAACGGTTGTCAATGTGTGCACTCAACTTCCAGAGTTAAACCCGTGTGTGGATTCAGCAGTCTACAAACACTTTCTGTGCAGAGTCTCAAAACAGGCGTTTTCAGCCCAATCCCGGTCTATGGAAGAAAGGGCAGTAAGCACAGGGAAATATCTGCTTCTAAATCGAAAACGCAGCTATCTAACAGAACGGTTGTCAATGTGTGCACTCAACTTCCAGAGTTAAACCCGTGTGTGGATTCAGCAGTCTGCAAACACTTTCTGTGCAGAGTCTCAAAACAGGCGTTTTCAGCCCAATACCGGCCTATGGAAGAAAGGGCAGTAAGCACAGGGAAATATCTGCTTCTAAATCCAAAACGCAGCTATCTAACAAAACGGTTGTCAATGTGTGCACTGAACTTCCAGAGTTAAACCCGTGTGTGGGTTCAGCAGTCTGCAAACACTTCCTGTGCAGAGTCTCAAAACAGGCGTTTTCAGCCCAATGCCGGCCTATGGAAGAAAGGGCAGTAAGCACAGGGAAATATCTGCTTCTAAATCCAAAATGCAGCTATCTAATAGAACGGTTGTCAATGTGTGAACTCAACTTCCAGAGTTAATCCCGTGTGTGGATTCAGCAGTCTGCAAACACATTCTGTGCAGAGTGTCAAAACAGGCGTTTTCAGCCCAATACCGGCATGTGGAAGAAAAGGCAGTAAGCGCAGGGAAATATCTGCTTCTAAATCCAAAATGCAACTATCTAACAGAACGGTTGTCAATGTGTGCACTCAACTTCCAGAGTTTAACCCGTGTGTGGATTCAGCAGTCTACAAACACTTTCTGTGCAGAGTCTCAAAACAGGCGTTTTCAGCCGAATACCGGCCTATGGAAGAAAGGGCAGTAAGCACAGGGAAATATCTGCTTCTAAATCGAAAACGTAGCTATCTAACAGAACGGTTGTCAATGTGTGCACTGAACTTCCAGAGTTAAAACCGTGTGTGGATTCAGCAGTCTGCAAACACATTCTGTGCAGAGTCTCAAAACAGGCGTTTTCAGAAAAATCCCGACCTATGGAAGAAAGGGCAGTAAGCACAGGTTAATATCTGCTTCTAAATCCAAAACGCAGCTATCTAACAGAAAGGTTGTCAATGTGTGCACTCAACTTCCAGAGTTAAACCCGTGTGTGGATTCAGCAGTCTGCACACACTTTCTGTGCAGAGTCTCAAAACAGGCGTTTTCAGCCCAATACCGGCCAATGGAAGAAAGGGCAGTAAGCACAGGGAAATTTCTGCTTCTAAATCCAAAACGCAGCTATCTAACAGAACGGATGTCAATGTGTGCACTCAACTTCCAGAGTTAAACCCATGTGTGGATTCAGCAGTCTGCAAACACTTTCTGTGCAGAGTCTTAAAACAGGCGTTTTCATCGAAATACCGGCCTATGGAAGAAAGGGCAGTAATCACAGGGAAATATCTGCTTCTAAATCCAAAACGCAGCTATCTAACAGAATGGTTGTCAATGTGTGCACTCAACTTCCAGAGATAAATCGATGTGTGGATTCAGCAGACTGCAAACACTTTCTGTGCAGAGTCTCAAAACAGGCGTTTTCAGCCCAATACCGGCCTATGGAAGAAAGGGCAGTAAGCACAGGGAAATATCTGCTTCTAAATCCAAAACGCAGCTATCTAACAGAACGGTTGTCAATGTGTGCACTCAACTTCCAGAGTTAAACCCGTCTGTGGATTCAGCAGTCTGCAAACACTTTCTGTGCAGAGTCTTAAAACAGGCGTTTTCATCGAAATACCGGCCTATGGAAGAAAGGGCAGTAAGCACAGGGAAATATCTGCTTCTAAATCCAAAACGCAGCTATCTAACAGAATGGTTGTCAATGTGTGCACTCAACTTCCAGAGATAAATCGGTGTGTGGATTCAGCAGACTGCAAACACTTTCTGTGCAGAGTCTCAAAACAGGCGTTTTCAGCCCAATACCGGCCTATGGAAGAAAGGGCTGTAAGCACAGGGAAATATCTGCTTCTAAATCCAAAACGCAGCTATCTAACAGAACGGTTGTCAACGTGTGCACTCAACTTCCAGAGTTAAACCCGTGTGTGGATTCAGCAGTCTGCAAACACTTTCTGGGCAGAGTCTCAAAACAGGCGTTTTCAGCCCAATACCGGCCTATGGAAGATGGGCAGTAAGCACAGGGAAATATCTGCTTCTAAATCCAAAACGCAGCTATCTAACAGAACGGTTGTCAATGTGTGCACTAAACTTCCAGAGATAAACCCGTGTGTGGATTCAGCAGTCTGCAAACACTTTCTGTGCAGGGTCTCAAAACAGGTGTTTTCAGCCCAATACCGGCCTATGGAAGAAAGGGCAGTAAGCACAGGGAAATATCTGCTTCTAAATCCAAAACGCTGCTATCTAACAGAACGGTTGTCAATGTGTGCACTCAACTTCCAGAGTTAAACCCGTCTGTGGATTCAGCAGTCTGCAAACACTTTCTGTGCAGAGTCTCAAACAGGCGTTTTTAGCCCAATACCGGCCTATGGAAGAAAGGGCAGTAAGCACAGGTTAATATCTGCTTCTAAATCCAAAACGCAGCTATCTAACAGAACGGTTGTCAATGTGAGCACTCAACTTCCAGAGTTAAACCCGTGTGTGGATTCAGTAGTCTGCAAACACTTTCTGTGCAGAGTCTCAAAACAGGCGTTTTCAGCCCAATACCGGCCTATGGAAGAAAGGGCAGTAAGCACAGGGAAATATCTGCTTCTAAATCGAAAACGCAGCTATCTTACAGAACGGTTGTCAATGTGTGCACTCAACTTCCAGAGTTAAACCCATGTGTGGATTCAGCAATCTGCAAACACTTTCTGTGCAGAGTCTCAAAACAGTCGTTTTCAGCCCAATACCGGCCTATGGAAGAAAGGGCAGTAAGCACAGGGAAATATCTGCTTCTAAATCCAAAACGCAGCTATCTAACAGAACGGTTGTCACTGTGTGCACTCACCTTCCAGAGTTAAACCCGTGTGTGGGTTCAGCAGTCTGCAAACACTTTCTGTGCAGAGTCTCAAAACAGGCGTTTTCAGCCCATAACCGGCCTATGGAAGAAAGGGCAGTAAGCACAGGGAAATATCTGCTTCTAAATCCAAAACGCAGCTATCTAACAGAAAGGTTGTCAATGTGTGCACTGCACTTCCAGAGTTTAACCCGTGTGTGGATTCAGCAGTCTACAAACACTTTCTGTGCAGAGTCTCAAAACAGGCGTTTTCAGCCCAATACCGGCCTATGGAAGAAAGGGCAGTAAGCACAGGGAAATATCTGCTTCTAAATCGAAAACGTAGCTATCTAACAGAACGGTTGTCAATGTGTGCACTGAACTTCCAGAGTTAAAACCGTGTGTGGATTCAGCAGTCTGCAAACACATTCTGTGCAGAGTCTCAAAACAGGCGTTTTCAGAAAAATCCCGGCCTATGGAAGAAAGGGCAGTAAGCACAGGTTAATATCTGCTTCTAAATCCAAAACGCAGCTATCTAACAGAAAGGTTGTCAATGTGTGCACTCAACTTCCAGAGTTAAACCCGTGTGTGGATTCAGCAGTCTGCACACACTTTCTGGGCAGAGTCTCAAAACAGGCGTTTTCAGCCCAATACCGGCCTATGGAAGAAAGGGCAGTAAGCACAGGGAAATATCTGCTTCTAAATCCAAAACGCAGCTATCTAACAGAACGGTTGTCAATGTGTGCACTAAACTTCCAGAGATAAACCCGTGTGTGGATTCAGCAGTCTGCAAACACTTTCTGTGCAGGGTCTCAAAACAGGTGTTTTCAGCCCAATACCGGCCTATGGAAGAAAGGGCAGTAAGCACAGGGAAATATCTGCTTCTAAATCCAAAACGCAGCTATCTAACAGAACGGTTGTCAACGTGTGCACTCAACTTCCAGAGTTAAACCCGTGTGTGGATTCAGCAGTCTGCAAACACTTTCTGTGCAGAGTCTCAAAACAGGCGTTTTCAGCCCAATACCGGCCTATGGAAGAAAGGGCAGTAAGCACAGGGAAATATCTGCTTCTAAATCCAAAACGCAGCTATCTAACAGAACGGTTGTCAATGTGTGCACTAAACTTCCAGAGATAAACCCGTGTGTGGATTCATCAGTCTGCAAACACTTTCTGTGCAGGGTCTCAAAACAGGTGTTTTCAGCCCAATACCGGCCTATGGAAGAAAGGGCAGTAAGCACAGGGAAATATCTGCTTCTAAATCGGAAACGCAGCTATCTAACAGAACGGTTGTCAATGTGTGCACTCAACTTCCAGAATTAAACCCATGTGTGGATTCAGCAGTCTGCAAACACTTTCTGTGCAGAGTCTCAAAACAGGCGTTTTCAGCCCAATACCGGCCTATGGAAGAAAGGGTAGTAAGCACAGGGAAATATCTGCTTCTAAATCCAAAACGCAGCTATCTAACAGAACGGTTGTCAATGTGTGCACTCAACTTCCAGTGTTAAACCCGTGTGTGGGTTCAGCAGTCTGCAAACACTTTCTGTGCAGAGTCTCAAAACAGGCGTTTTCAGCCCAATACCGGCCTATGGAAGGAAGAAAGGGCAGTAAGCACAGGGAAATGTCTGCTTCTAAATCCAAAACGCAGCTATCTAACAGAACGGTTGTCAATGTGTGCACTCAACTTCCAGAGTTTAACCCGTGTGTGGATTCAGCAGTCTACAAACACTTTCTGTGCAGAGTCTCAAAAAAGGCGTTTTCAGCCCAATACCGGCCTATGGAAGAAAGGGCAGTAAGTACAAGGAAATATCTGCTTCTAAATCGAAAACGTAGCTATCTAACAGAACGGTTGTCAATGTGTGAACTGAACTTCCAGAGTTAAACCCGTGTGTGGATTCAGAAGTCTGCAAACACTTTCTGTGCAGAGTGTGAAAACAGGCGTTTTCAGAAAAATCCCGGCCTATGGAAGAAAGGGCAGTAAGCACAGGGAAATATCTGCTTCTAAATCCAAAACGCAGCTATCTAACAGAACGGTTGTCAATGTGTTCACTAAACTTCCAGAGATAAACCCGTGTGTGGATTCAGCAGTCTGCAAACACTTTCTGTGCAGGGTCTCAAAACAGGTGTTTTCAGCCCAATACCGGCCTATGGAAGAAAGGGCAGTAAGCACAGGGAAATATCTGCTTCTAAATCCAAAACTCTGCTATCTAACAGAATGGTTGTCAATGTGTGCACTCAACTTCCAGAGTTAAACCCGTGTGTGGATTCAGCAGTCTGCAAACACTTTCTGTGCAGAGTCTCAAACAGGCGCTTTCAGCCCAATACCGGCCTATGGAAGAAAGGGCAGTAAGCACAGAGGAATATCTGCTTCTAAATCCAAAACGCAGCTATCTAACAGAACGGTTGTCAATGTGAGCACTCAACTTCCACAGTTAAACCCGTGTGTGGATTCAGCTGTCTGCAAACACTTTCTGTGCAGAGTCTCAAAACAGGCGTTTTCAGCCCAATACCGGTCTATGGAAGAAAGGGCAGTAAGCACAGGGAAATATCTGCTTCTAAATCCAAAACGCAGCTATCTAAAAGAACGGTTGTCAATGTGTGCACTCAACTTCCAGAGTTAAACCCGTGTGTGGATTCAGCAGTCTGCAAACACTTTCTGTGCAGAGTCTCAAAACAGGCGTTTTCAGCCCAATACCGGCCTATGGAAGAAAGGGCAGTAAGCACAGGGAAATTTCTGCTTCTAAATCCAAAACGCAGCTATCTAACAGAACGGTTGTCAATGTGTGCACTCAACTTCCAGAGTGAAACCGGTGTGTGGATTCAGCAGTTTGCACCTACTTGCTGTGCAGAGTCTCAAAACAGGCGTTTTCAGCCCAATACGGGCCTATGGAGGAAAGGGCAGTAAGCACAGGGAAATATCTGCTTCTAAATCCAAAACGCAGCTATCTAACAGAACGGTTGTCAACGTGTGCACTCAAATTCCGGAGTTAAACCCGTCTGTGGATTCAGCAGTCTGGAAATACTTTCTGTGGAGAGTCTCAAAACAGGCGTGTTCAGCCCAATCCCGGCTTATGGAAGAAAGGGCAATAAGCACAGGGAAATATCGGCTTCTAAATACAAAACGCAGCTATCTAACAGAACGGTTGTCAATTTGTGCACTCAGCGTGCAGAGTTATACCCGTGTGTGGATTCAGCAGTCTGCACACAGCTTCTGTGCAGAGTCTCAAAACAGGTGTTTTCAACCCAATACCGGCCTATGGAAGAAAGGGCAGTAAGCACAGGGAAATATCTGTTTCTAAATCCAGAACGCAGCTATGTAACAGAACGGTTGTCAATGTGTGCACTTAACTTCCAGAGTTAAACCCGTGTGTGGGTTCAGCAGTCTGCAAACACTTTCTGTGCAGAGTCTCAAAACAGGCGTTTTCAGCCCAATACCGGCCTATGGGAGAAAGGGCAGTAAGCACAGGGAAATTTCTGCTTCTAAATCCAAAGCGCAGCTGTCTAACAGAACGGTTGTCAATGTGTGCACTCAACTTCCAGAGTTAAACCCGTGTGTGGATTCAGCAGTCTGCAAACACTTTCTATGCAGAGTCTCAAAACAGGCGTTTTCAGCCCAATACCGGCCTGTGGAAGAAAGGGCAGTAAGCACAGGGAAATATCTGCTTCTCAATCCAAAACGCAGCTATCTAACAGAACGGTTGTCAATGTGTGCACTCAACTTCCAGAGTTAATCCCGTGTGTGGATTCAGCAGTCTGCAAACACAATCTGTGCAGAGTCTCAAAACAGGCGTTTTCAGCCCAATAACGGCATATGGATGAAAGGGCAGTAAGCACAGGGAAATATCTGCTTCTAAATCCAAAACGCAGCTATCTAACAGAACGGTTGTCAATGTGTGCACTCAACTTCCAGAGTTTAACCCGTGGGTAGATTCAGCAGTCTACAAACACTTTCTGTGCAGAGTCTCAAAACAGGCGTTTTCAGCCCAATACCGACCTATGGAAGAAAGGGCAGTAAGCACAGGGAAATATCTGCTTCTAAATCGAAAACGTAGCTATCTAACAGAACGGTTGTCAATGTGTGAACTGAACTTCCAGAGTTAAACCCGTGTGTGGATTCAGCAGTCTGCAAACACTTTCTGTGCAGAGTGTGAAAACAGGCGTTTTCAGAAAAATCCCGGCCTATGGAAGAAAGGGGAGTAAGCACAGGGAAATATCTGCTTCTAAATCCAAAACGCAGCTATCTAACAGAACGGTTGTCAATGTGTGCACTCAACTTCCAGAGTTAAACCCGTGTGTGGATTCAGCAGTCTACAAACACTTTCTGTGCAGAGTCTCAAAACAGGCGTTTTCAGCCCAATCCCGGTCTATGGAAGAAAGGGCAGTAAGCACAGGGAAATATCTGCTTCTAAATCGAAAACGCAGCTATCTAACAGAACGGTTGTCAATGTGTGCACTCAACTTCCAGAGTTAAACCCGTGTGTGGATTCAGCAGTCTGCAAACACTTTCTGTGCAGAGTCTCAAAACAGGCGTTTTCAGCCCAATACCGGCCTATGGAAGAAAGGGCAGTAAGCACAGGGAAATATCTGCTTCTAAATCCAAAACGCAGCTATCTAACAAAACGGTTGTCAATGTGTGCACTGAACTTCCAGAGTTAAACCCGTGTGTGGGTTCAGCAGTCTGCAAACACTTCCTGTGCAGAGTCTCAAAACAGGCGTTTTCAGCCCAATGCCGGCCTATGGAAGAAAGGGCAGTAAGCACAGGGAAATATCTGCTTCTAAATCCAAAATGCAGCTATCTAATAGAACGGTTGTCAATGTGTGAACTCAACTTCCAGAGTTAATCCCGTGTGTGGATTCAGCAGTCTGCAAACACATTCTGTGCAGAGTGTCAAAACAGGCGTTTTCAGCCCAATACCGGCATGTGGAAGAAAAGGCAGTAAGCGCAGGGAAATATCTGCTTCTAAATCCAAAATGCAACTATCTAACAGAACGGTTGTCAATGTGTGCACTCAACTTCCAGAGTTTAACCCGTGTGTGGATTCAGCAGTCTACAAACACTTTCTGTGCAGAGTCTCAAAACAGGCGTTTTCAGCCGAATACCGGCCTATGGAAGAAAGGGCAGTAAGCACAGGGAAATATCTGCTTCTAAATCGAAAACGTAGCTATCTAACAGAACGGTTGTCAATGTGTGCACTGAACTTCCAGAGTTAAAACCGTGTGTGGATTCAGCAGTCTGCAAACACATTCTGTGCAGAGTCTCAAAACAGGCGTTTTCAGAAAAATCCCGACCTATGGAAGAAAGGGCAGTAAGCACAGGTTAATATCTGCTTCTAAATCCAAAACGCAGCTATCTAACAGAAAGGTTGTCAATGTGTGCACTCAACTTCCAGAGTTAAACCCGTGTGTGGATTCAGCAGTCTGCACACACTTTCTGTGCAGAGTCTCAAAACAGGCGTTTTCAGCCCAATACCGGCCAATGGAAGAAAGGGCAGTAAGCACAGGGAAATTTCTGCTTCTAAATCCAAAACGCAGCTATCTAACAGAACGGATGTCAATGTGTGCACTCAACTTCCAGAGTTAAACCCATGTGTGGATTCAGCAGTCTGCAAACACTTTCTGTGCAGAGTCTTAAAACAGGCGTTTTCATCGAAATACCGGCCTATGGAAGAAAGGGCAGTAATCACAGGGAAATATCTGCTTCTAAATCCAAAACGCAGCTATCTAACAGAATGGTTGTCAATGTGTGCACTCAACTTCCAGAGATAAATCGATGTGTGGATTCAGCAGACTGCAAACACTTTCTGTGCAGAGTCTCAAAACAGGCGTTTTCAGCCCAATACCGGCCTATGGAAGAAAGGGCAGTAAGCACAGGGAAATATCTGCTTCTAAATCCAAAACGCAGCTATCTAACAGAACGGTTGTCAATGTGTGCACTCAACTTCCAGAGTTAAACCCGTCTGTGGATTCAGCAGTCTGCAAACACTTTCTGTGCAGAGTCTTAAAACAGGCGTTTTCATCGAAATACCGGCCTATGGAAGAAAGGGCAGTAAGCACAGGGAAATATCTGCTTCTAAATCCAAAACGCAGCTATCTAACAGAATGGTTGTCAATGTGTGCACTCAACTTCCAGAGATAAATCGGTGTGTGGATTCAGCAGACTGCAAACACTTTCTGTGCAGAGTCTCAAAACAGGCGTTTTCAGCCCAATACCGGCCTATGGAAGAAAGGGCTGTAAGCACAGGGAAATATCTGCTTCTAAATCCAAAACGCAGCTATCTAACAGAACGGTTGTCAACGTGTGCACTCAACTTCCAGAGTTAAACCCGTGTGTGGATTCAGCAGTCTGCAAACACTTTCTGGGCAGAGTCTCAAAACAGGCGTTTTCAGCCCAATACCGGCCTATGGAAGATGGGCAGTAAGCACAGGGAAATATCTGCTTCTAAATCCAAAACGCAGCTATCTAACAGAACGGTTGTCAATGTGTGCACTAAACTTCCAGAGATAAACCCGTGTGTGGATTCAGCAGTCTGCAAACACTTTCTGTGCAGGGTCTCAAAACAGGTGTTTTCAGCCCAATACCGGCCTATGGAAGAAAGGGCAGTAAGCACAGGGAAATATCTGCTTCTAAATCCAAAACGCTGCTATCTAACAGAACGGTTGTCAATGTGTGCACTCAACTTCCAGAGTTAAACCCGTCTGTGGATTCAGCAGTCTGCAAACACTTTCTGTGCAGAGTCTCAAACAGGCGTTTTTAGCCCAATACCGGCCTATGGAAGAAAGGGCAGTAAGCACAGGTTAATATCTGCTTCTAAATCCAAAACGCAGCTATCTAACAGAACGGTTGTCAATGTGAGCACTCAACTTCCAGAGTTAAACCCGTGTGTGGATTCAGTAGTCTGCAAACACTTTCTGTGCAGAGTCTCAAAACAGGCGTTTTCAGCCCAATACCGGCCTATGGAAGAAAGGGCAGTAAGCACAATGAAATATCTGCTTCTAAATCCAAAACGCAGCTATCTAAAAGAACGGTTGTCAATGTGTGCACTCAACTTCCAGAGTTAAACCCGTGTGTGGATTCAGCAGTCTGCAAACACTTTCTGTGCAGAGTCTCACAACAGGCGTTTTCAGCCCAATACCGGTCTATGGAAGAAAGGGCAGTAAGCACAGGGAAATATCTGCTTCTAAATCGAAAACGCAGCTATCTTACAGAACGGTTGTCAATGTGTGCACTCAACTTCCAGAGTTAAACCCATGTGTGGATTCAGCAATCTGCAAACACTTTCTGTGCAGAGTCTCAAAACAGTCGTTTTCAGCCCAATACCGGCCTATGGAAGAAAGGGCAGTAAGCACAGGGAAATATCTGCTTCTAAATCCAAAACGCAGCTATCTAACAGAACGGTTGTCACTGTGTGCACTCACCTTCCAGAGTTAAACCCGTGTGTGGGTTCAGCAGTCTGCAAACACTTTCTGTGCAGAGTCTCAAAACAGGCGTTTTCAGCCCATAACCGGCCTATGGAAGAAAGGGCAGTAAGCACAGGGAAATATCTGCTTCTAAATCCAAAACGCAGCTATCTAACAGAAAGGTTGTCAATGTGTGCACTGCACTTCCAGAGTTTAACCCGTGTGTGGATTCAGCAGTCTACAAACACTTTCTGTGCAGAGTCTCAAAACAGGCGTTTTCAGCCCAATACCGGCCTATGGAAGAAAGGGCAGTAAGCACAGGGAAATATCTGCTTCTAAATCCAAAACGCAGCTATCTAACAGAACGGTTGTCAATGTGTGCACTGAACTTCCAGAGTTAAAACCGTGTGTGGATTCAGCAGTCTGCAAACACATTCTGTGCAGAGTCTCAAAACAGGCGTTTTCAGAAAAATCCCGGCCTATGGAAGAAAGGGCAGTAAGCACAGGTTAATATCTGCTTCTAAATCCAAAACGCAGCTATCTAACAGAAAGGTTGTCAATGTGTGCACTCAACTTCCAGAGTTAAACCCGTGTGTGGATTCAGCAGTCTGCACACACTTTCTGTGCAGAGTCTCAAAACAGGCGTTTTCAGCCCAATACCGGCCTATGGAAGAAAGGGAAGTAAGCACAGGGAAATTTCTGCTTCTAAATCCAAAACGCAGCTATCTAACAGAACGGTTGTCAATGTGTGCACTCAACTTCCAGAGTGAAACCCGTGTGTGGATTCAGCAGTCTGTAAACACTTTCTGTGCAGAGTCTCAAAACAGGCGTTTTCAGCCCAATACCGGCCTATGGAAGAAAGGGCAGTAAGCACAGGGAAATATCTGCTTCCCAATCCAAAACGCAGCTATCTAACAGAACGGTTGTCAATGTTTGCACTCAACTTCCAGAGTTAAACCCGTGTGTGGATTCAGCAGTCTGCAAACACTTTCTGTGCAGAGTCTTAAAACAGGCGTTTTCATCGAAATACCGGCCTATGGAAGAAAGGGCAGTAAGCACAGGGAAATGTCTGCTTCTAAATCCAAAACGCAGCTATCTAACAGAATGGTTGTCAATGTGTGCACTCAACTTCCAGAGATAAATCGGTGTGTGGATTCAGCAGACTGCAAACACTTTCTGTGCAGAGTCTCAAAACAGGCGTTTTCAGCCCAATACCGGCCTATGGAAGAAAGGGCAGTAAGCACAGGGAAATATCTGCTTCTAAATCCAAAACGCAGCTATCTAACAGAACGGTTGTCAACGTGTGCACTCAACTTCCAGAGTTAATCCCGTGTGTGGATTCAGCAGTCTGCAAACACTTTCTGTGCAGAGTCTCAAAACAGGCGTTTTCATCCCAATACCGGCCTATGGAAGAAAGGGCAGTAAGCACAGGGAAATATCTGCTTCTAAATCCAAAACGCAGCTATCTAACAGAACGGTTGTCAATGTGTGCACTAAACTTCCAGAGATAAACCCGTGTGTGGATTCAGCAGTCTGCAAACACTTTCTGTGCAGGGTCTCAAAACAGGTGTTTTCAGCCCAATACCGGCCTATGGAAGAAAGGGCAGTAAGCACAGGGAAATATCTGCTTCTAAATCCAAAACGCAGCTATCTAACAGAACGGTTGTCAATGTGTGCACTCAACTTCCAGAGTTAAACCCGTGTGTGGGTTCAGCAGTCTGCAAACACTTTCTGTGCAGAGTCTCAAAACAGGCGTTTTCAGCCCATTACCGGCCTATGGAAGAAAGGGCAGTAAGCACAGGGAAATATCTGCTTCTAAATCCAAAACGCAGCTATCTAACAGAAAGGTTGTCAATGTGTGCACTCAACTTCCAGAGTTTAACCCGTGTGTGGATTCAGCAGTCTACAAACACTTTCTGTGCAGAGTCTCAAAACAGGCGTTTTCAGCCCAATACCGGCCTATGGAAGAAAGGGCAGTAAGCACAGGGAAATATCTGCTTCTAAATCGAAAACGTAGTTATCTAACAGAACGGTTGTCAATGTGTGCACTGAACTTCCAGAGTTAAAACCGTGTGTGGATTCAGCAGTCTGCAAACACATTCTGTGCAGAGTCTCGAAACAGGCGTTTTCAGAAAAATCCCGGCCTATGGAAGAAAGGGCAGTAAGCACAGGGAAATATCTGCTTCTAAATCCAAAACGCAGCTATCTAACAGAATGGTTGTCAATGTGTGCACGCAACTTCCAGAGATAAATCGGTGTGTGGATTCAGCAGACTGCAAACACTTTCTGTGCAGAGTCTCAAAACAGGCGTTTTCAGCCCAATACCGGCCTATGGAAGAAAGGGCAGTAAGCACAGGGAAATATCTGCTTCTAAATCCAAAACGCAGCTATCTAACAGAACGGTTGTCAACGTGTGCACTCAACTTCCAGAGTTAAACCCGTGTGTGGATTTAGCAGTCTGCAAACACTTTCTGTGCAGAGTCTCAAAACAGGCGTTTTCAGCCCAATACCGGCCTATGGAAGAAAGGGCAGTAAGCACAGGGAAATATCTGCTTCTAAATCCAAAACGCAGCTATCTAACAAAACGGTTGTCAATGTGTGCACTAAACTTCCAGAGATAAACCCGTGTGTGGATTCAGCAGTCTGCAAACACTTTCTGTGCAGGGTCTCAAAACAGGTGTTTTCAGCCCAATACCGGCCTATGGAAGAAAGGGCAGTAAGCACAGGGAAATATCTGCTTCTAAGTCCAAAACTCTGCTATTTAACAGAACGGTTGTCAATGTGTGCACTCAACTTCCAGAGTTAAACCCGTGTGTGGATTCAGCAGTCTGCAAACACTTTCTGTGCAGAGTCTCAAACAGGCGTTTTCAGCCCAATACCGGCCTATGGAAGATAGGGCAGTAAGCACAGAGGAATATCTGCTTCTAAATCCAAAACGCAGCTATCTAACAGAACGGTTGTCAATGTGAGCACTCAACTTCCAGAGTTAAACCCGTGTGTGGATTCAGCAGTCTGCAAACACTTTCTGTGCAGAGTCTCAAAACAGGCGTTTTCAGCCCAATACCGGTCTATGGAAGAAAGGGCAGTAAGCACAGGGAAATATCTGCTTCTAAATCCAAAACGCAGCTATCTAAAAGAACGGTTGTCAATGTGTGCACTCAACTTCCAGAGTTAAACCCGTGTGTGGATTCAGCAGTCTGCAAACACTTTCTGTGCAGAGTCTCAAAACAGGCGTTTTCAGCCCAATACCGGTCTATGGAAGAAAGGGCAGTAAGCACAGGGAAATATCTGCTTCTAAATCGAAAACGCAGCTATCTTACAGAACGGTTGTCAATGTGTGCACTCAACTTCCAGAGTTAAACCCATGTGTGGATTCAGCAGTCTGCAAACACTTTCTGTGCAGAGTCTCAAAACAGTCGTTTTCAGCCGAATACCGGCCTATGGAAGAAAGGGCAGTAAGCACAGGGAAATATCTGCTTCTAAATCGAAAACGTAGCTATCTAACAGAACGGTTGTCAATGTGTGCACTGAACTTCCAGAGTTAAAACCGTGTGTGGATTCAGCAGTCTGCAAACACATTCTGTGCAGAGTCTCAAAACAGGCGTTTTCAGAAAAATCCCGGCCTATGGAAGAAAGGGCAGTAAGCACAGGTTAATATCTGCTTCTAAATCCAAAACGCAGCTATCTAACAGAAAGGTTGTCGATGTGTGCACTCAACTTCCAGAGTTAAACCCGTGTGTGGATTCAGCAGTCTGCACACACTTTCTGTGCAGAGTCTCAAAACAGGCGTTTTCAGCCCAATACCGGCCTATGGAAGAAAGTGCAGTAAGCACAGGGAAATTTCTGCTTCTAAATCCAAAACGCAGCTATCTAACAGAACGGTTGTCAATGTGTGCACTCAACTTCCAGAGTGAAACCCGTGTGTGGATTCAGCAGTCTGCACCTACTTTCTGTGCAGAGTCTCAAAACAGGCGTTTTCAGCCCAATACCGGCCTATGGAAGAAACGGCAGTAAGCACAGGGAAATATCTGCTTCTAAATCCAAAACGCAGCTATCTAACAGAACGGTTGTCAACGTGTGCACTCAAATTCCGGAGTTAAACCCGTCTGTGGATTCAGCAGTCTGGAAATACTTTCTGTGGAGAGTCTCAAAACAGGCGTGTTCAGCCCAATCCCGGCTTATGGAAGAAAGGGCAGTAAGCACAGGGAAATATCGGCTTCTAAATCCAAAACGCAGCTATCTAACAGAACGGTTGTCAATTTGTGCACTCAACGTGTAGAGTTATACACGTGTGTGGATTCAGCAGTCTGCAGACAGTTTCTGTGCAGAGTCTCAAAACAGGTGTTTTCAACCCAATACCGGTCTATGGAAGAAAGGGCAGTAAGCACAGGGAAATATCTGCTTCTTAATCCAAAACGCAGCTACGTAACAGAACGGTTGTCAATGTGTGCACTTAACTTCCAGAGTTAAACCCGTGTGTGGATTCAGCAGTCTGCAAACACTTTCTGTGCAGAGTCTCAAAACAGGCGTTTTCAGCCCAATACCGGCGTATGGAAGAAAGGGTAGTAAGCACAGGGATATTTCTGCTTCTAAATCCAAAGCGCAGCTGTCTAACAGAACGGTTGTCAATGTGTGCACTCAACTTCCAGAGTTAAACCCGTGTGTGGATTCAGCAGTCTGTAAACACTTTCTGTGCAGAGTCTCAAAACAGGCGTTTTCTGCCCAATACCGGCCTTTGGAAGAAAGGGCAGTAAGCACAGGGAAATATCTGCTTCTCAATCCAAAACGCAGCTATCTAACAGAACGGTTGTCAATGTGTGCACTCAACTTCCAGAGTTAAACCCGTCTGTGGATTCAGCAGTCTGCAAACACTTTCTGTGCAGAGTCTCAAAACAGGCGTTTTCTGCCCAATACCGGCCTTTGGAAGAAAGGGCAGTAAGCACAGGGAAATATCTGCTTCTAAATCCAAAACGCAGCTATCTAACAGAACGGTTGTCAACTTGTGCACTCAACTTCCAGAGTTAAACCCGTGTGTGGATTCAGCAGTCTGCAAACACTTTCTGGCCAGAGTCTAAAAACAGGCGTTTTCAGCCCAATACCGGCCTATGGAAGAAAGGGCAGTAAGCACAGGGAAATATCTGCTTCTAAATCCAAAACGCAGCTATCTAACAGAACGGTTGTCAATGTGTGCACTAAACTTCCAGAGATAAACCCGTGTGTGGATTCAGCAGTCTGCAAACACTTTCTGTGCAGGGTCTCAAAACAGGTGTTTTCAGCCCAATACGGGCCTATGGAAGAAAGGGCAGTAAGCACAGGGAAATATCTGCTTCTAAATCCAAAACGCTGCTATCTAACAGAACGGTTGTCAATGTGTGCACTCAACTTCCAGAGTTAAACCCGTCTGTGGATTCAGCAGTCTGCAAACACTTTCTGTGCAGAGTCTCAAAAAAGGCATTTTCAGCCCAATAACGGCCTATGGAAGAAAGGGCAGTAAGCACAGAGGAATATCTGCTTCGAAATCCAAAACGTAGCTATCTAACAGAACGGTTGTCAATGTGTGCACTCAACTTCCAGAGTTAAACCCGTGTGTGGATTCAGCAGTCTGCAAACACTTTCTGTGCAGAGTCTCAAAACATGCGTTTTCAGCCCAATACCGGCCTATGGAAGAAAGGGCAGTAAGCACAGGGAAGTATCTGCTTCTAAATCCAAAACGCAGCTATCTAACAGAACGGTTGTCAATGTGTGCACTCAACTTCCAGAGTTAAACCCGTGTGTGGATTCAGCAGTCTGCAAACACTTTCTGTGCAGAGTCTCAAAACAGGCGTTTTCAACCCAATACCGGCCTATGGAAGAAAGGGCAGTAAGCACAGGGAAATATCTGCTTCTAAATCCAAAACGCAGCTATCTAACAGAACGGTTGTCAATGTGGGCACTCAACTTCCAGAGTTAAACCCGTGTGTGGCTTCAGCAGTCTGCAAAGACTTTCTGTGCTGAGTCTCAAAACAGGCGTTTTCAGCCCAATGCCGGCCTATGGAAGAAAGGGCAGTAAGCACAGGGAAATATCTGCTTCTAAATCCAAAATGCAGATATCTAATAGAACGGTTGTCAATGTGTGAACTCAACTTCCAGAGTTAATCCCGTGTGTGGATTCAGCAGTCTGCAAACACATTATGTGCAGAGTGTCAAAACAGGCGTTTTCAGCCCAATACCGGCATGTGGAAGAAAGGGCAGTAAGCGCAGGGAAATATCTGCTTCTAAATCCTAAATGCAGCTATCTAACAGAACGGTTGTCAATGTGTGCACTCAACTTCCAGAGTTTAACCCGTGTGTGGATTCAGCAGTCTACAAACACTTTCTGTGCAGAGTCTCAAAACAGGCGTTTTCAGCCGAATACCGGCCTATGGAAGAAAGGGCAGTAAGCACAGGGAAATATCTGCTTCTAAATCGAAAACGTAGCTATCTAACAGAACGGTTGTCAATGTGTGCACTGAACTTCCAGAGTTAAAACCGTGTGTGGATTCAGCAGTCTGCACACACTTTCTGTGCAGAGTCTCAAAACAGGCGTTTTCAGCCCAATACCGGCCTATGGAAGAAGGGGCAGTAAGCACAGGGAAATTTCTGCTTCTAAATCCAAAACGCAGCTATCTAACAGAACGGTTGTCAATGTGTGCACTCAACTTCCAGAGTGAAACCCGTGTGTGGATTCAGCAGTCTGCAAACACTTTCTGTGCAGAGTCTCAAAACAGGCGTTTTCAGCCCAATACCGGCCTATGGAAGAAAGGGCAGTAAGCACAGTGAAATATCTGCTTCTAAATTCAAAACGCAGCTATCTAACAGAACGGTTGTCAACGTGTGCACTCAAATTCCGGAGTTAAACCCGTCTGTGGATTCAGCAGTCTGGAAATACTTTCTGTGGAGAGTCTCAAAACAGGCGTGTTCAGCCCAATCCCGGCTTATGGAAGAAAGGGCAGTAAGCACAGAGAAATATCGGCTTCTAAATCCAAAACGCAGCTATCTAACAGATCGGTTGTCAATTTGTGCACTCAACGTGCAGAGTTAAACCCGTGTGTGGATTCAGCAGTCTGCAGAAAGTTTCTGTGCAGAGTCTCAAAACAGGTGTTTTCAACACAATACCGGTCTATGGAAGAAAGGGCAGTAAGCACAGGGAAATATCTGCTTCTAAATCCAAAACGCAGCTATGTAACAGAACGGTTGTCAATGTGTGCACTTAACTTCCAGAGTTAAACCCATGTGTGGATTCAACAGTCTGCAAACAGTTTCTGTGCAGAATCTCAAAACAGGCGTTTTCAGAAAAATCCCGGCCTATGGAAGAAAGGGTAGTAAGCACAGGGATATTTCTGCTTCTAAATCCAAAGCGCAGCTGTCTAACAGAACGGTTGTCAATGTGTGCACTCAACTTCCAGAGTTAAACCCGTGTGTGGATTCAGCAGTCTGTAAACACTTTCTGTGCAGAGTCTCAAAACAGGCGTTTTCAGCCCAATACCGGCCTATGGAAGAAAGGGCAGTAAGCACAGGGAAATATCTGCTTCTCAATCCAAAACGCAGCTATCTAACAGAACGGTTGTCAATGTGTGCACTCAGCTTCCAGAGTTAAACCCGTGTGTGGATTCAGCAGTCTGCAAACACTTTCTGTGCAGAGTCTCAAAACAGGCGTTTTCATCGAAATACCGGCCTATGGAAGAAAGGGCAGTAAGCACAGGGAAATATCTGCTTCTAAATCCAAAACGCAGCTATCTAACAGAACGGTTGTCAATGTGTGCACTAAACTTCCAGAGATAAACCCGTGTGTGGATTCAGCAGTCTGCAAACACTTTCTGTGCAGGGTCTCAAAACAGGTGTTTTCAGCCCAATACCGGCCTATGGAAGAAAGGGCAGTAAGCACAGGGAAATATCTGCTTCTAAGTCCAAAACTCTGCTATTTAACAGAACGGTTGTCAATGTGTGCACTCAACTTCCAGAGTTAAACCCGTGTGTGGATTCAGCAGTCTGCAAACACTTTCTGTGCAGAGTCTCAAACAGGCGTTTTCAGCCCAATACCGGCCTATGGAAGATAGGGCAGTAAGCACAGAGGAATATCTGCTTCTAAATCCAAAACGCAGCTATCTAACAGAACGGTTGTCAATGTGAGCACTCAACTTCCAGAGTTAAACCCGTGTGTGGATTCAGCAGTCTGCAAACACTTTCTGTGCAGAGTCTCAAAACAGGCGTTTTCAGCCCAATACCGGTCTATGGAAGAAAGGGCAGTAAGCACAGGGAAATATCTGCTTCTAAATCCAAAACGCAGCTATCTAAAAGAACGGTTGTCAATGTGTGCACTCAACTTCCAGAGTTAAACCCGTGTGTGGATTCAGCAGTCTGCAAACACTTTCTGTGCAGAGTCTCAAAACAGGCGTTTTCAGCCCAATACCGGTCTATGGAAGAAAGGGCAGTAAGCACAGGGAAATATCTGCTTCTAAATCGAAAACGCAGCTATCTTACAGAACGGTTGTCAATGTGTGCACTCAACTTCCAGAGTTAAACCCATGTGTGGATTCAGCAGTCTGCAAACACTTTCTGTGCAGAGTCTCAAAACAGTCGTTTTCAGCCGAATACCGGCCTATGGAAGAAAGGGCATTAAGCACAAGGAAATATCTGCTTCTAAATCGAAAACGTAGCTATCTAACAGAACGGTTGTCAATGTGTGCACTGAACTTCCAGAGTTAAAACCGTGTGTGGATTCAGCAGTCTGCAAACACATTCTGTGCAGAGTCTCAAAACAGGCGTTTTCAGAAAAATCCCGGCCTATGGAAGAAAGGGCAGTAAGCACAGGTTAATATCTGCTTCTAAATCCAAAACGCAGCTATCTAACAGAAAGGTTGTCGATGTGTGCACTCAACTTCCAGAGTTAAACCCGTGTGTGGATTCAGCAGTCTGCACACACTTTCTGTGCAGAGTCTCAAAACAGGCGTTTTCAGCCCAATACCGGCCTATGGAAGAAAGTGCAGTAAGCACAGGGAAATTTCTGCTTCTAAATCCAAAACGCAGCTATCTAACAGAACGGTTGTCAATGTGTGCACTCAACTTCCAGAGTGAAACCCGTGTGTGGATTCAGCAGTCTGCACCTACTTTCTGTGCAGAGTCTCAAAACAGGCGTTTTCAGCCCAATACCGGCCTATGGAAGAAACGGCAGTAAGCACAGGGAAATATCTGCTTCTAAATCCAAAACGCAGCTATCTAACAGAACGGTTGTCAACGTGTGCACTCAAATTCCGGAGTTAAACCCGTCTGTGGATTCAGCAGTCTGGAAATACTTTCTGTGGAGAGTCTCAAAACAGGCGTGTTCAGCCCAATCACGGCTTATGGAAGAAAGGGCAGTAAGCACAGGGAAATATCGGCTTCTAAATCCAAAACGCAGCTATCTAACAGAACGGTTGTCAATTTGTGCACTCAACGTGTAGAGTTATACACGTGTGTGGATTCAGCAGTCTGCAGACAGTTTCTGTGCAGAGTCTCAAAACAGGTGTTTTCAACCCAATACCGGTCTATGGAAGAAAGGGCAGTAAGCACAGGGAAATATCTGCTTCTTAATCCAAAACGCAGCTACGTAACAGAACGGTTGTCAATGTGTGCACTTAACTTCCAGAGTTAAACCCGTGTGTGGATTCAGCAGTCTGCAAACACTTTCTGTGCAGAGTCTCAAAACAGGCGTTTTCAGCCCAATACCGGAGTATGGAAGAAAGGGTAGTAAGCACAGGGATATTTCTGCTTCTAAATCCAAAGCGCAGCTGTCTAACAGAACGGTTGTCAATGTGTGCACTCAACTTCCAGAGTTAAACCCGTGTGTGGATTCAGCAGTCTGTAAACACTTTCTGTGCAGAGTCTCAAAACAGGCGTTTTCTGCCCAATACCGGCCTTTGGAAGAAAGGGCAGTAAGCACAGGGAAATATCTGCTTCTCAATCCAAAACGCAGCTATCTAACAGAACGGTTGTCAATGTGTGCACTCAACTTCCAGAGTTAAACCCGTCTGTGGATTCAGCAGTCTGCAAACACTTTCTGTGCAGAGTCTCAAAACAGGCGTTTTCTGCCCAATACCGGCCTTTGGAAGAAAGGGCAGTAAGCACAGGGAAGTATCTGCTTCTAAATCCAAAACGCAGCTATCTAACAGAACGGTTGTCAATGTGTGCACTCAACTTCCAGAGTTAAACCCGTGTGTGGATTCAGCAGTCTGCAAACACTTTCTGTGCAGAGTCTCAAAACAGGCGTTTTCAACCCAATACCGGCCTATGGAAGAAAGGGCAGTAAGCACAGGGAAATATCTGCTTCTAAATCCAAAACGCAGCTATCTAACAGAACGGTTGTCAATGTGGGCACTCAACTTCCAGAGTTAAACCCGTGTGTGGCTTCAGCAGTCTGCAAAGACTTTCTGTGCTGAGTCTCAAAACAGGCGTTTTCAGCCCAATGCCGGCCTATGGAAGAAAGGGCAGTAAGCACAGGGAAATATCTGCTTCTAAATCCAAAATGCAGATATCTAATAGAACGGTTGTCAATGTGTGAACTCAACTTCCAGAGTTAATCCCGTGTGTGGATTCAGCAGTCTGCAAACACATTATGTGCAGAGTGTCAAAACAGGCGTTTTCAGCCCAATACCGGCATGTGGAAGAAAGGGCAGTAAGCGCAGGGAAATATCTGCTTCTAAATCCTAAATGCAGCTATCTAACAGAACGGTTGTCAATGTGTGCACTCAACTTCCAGAGTTTAACCCGTGTGTGGATTCAGCAGTCTACAAACACTTTCTGTGCAGAGTCTCAAAACAGGCGTTTTCAGCCGAATACCGGCCTATGGAAGAAAGGGCAGTAAGCACAGGGAAATATCTGCTTCTAAATCGAAAACGTAGCTATCTAACAGAACGGTTGTCAATGTGTGCACTGAACTTCCAGAGTTAAAACCGTGTGTGGATTCAGCAGTCTGCACACACTTTCTGTGCAGAGTCTCAAAACAGGCGTTTTCAGCCCAATACCGGCCTATGGAAGAAGGGGCAGTAAGCACAGGGAAATTTCTGCTTCTAAATCCAAAACGCAGCTATCTAACAGAACGGTTGTCAATGTGTGCACTCAACTTCCAGAGTGAAACCCGTGTGTGGATTCAGCAGTCTGCAAACACTTTCTGTGCAGAGTCTCAAAACTGGCGTTTTCAGCCCAATACCGGCCTATGGAAGAAAGGGCAGTAAGCACAGTGAAATATCTGCTTCTAAATTCAAAACGCAGCTATCTAACAGAACGGTTGTCAACGTGTGCACTCAAATTCCGGAGTTAAACCCGTCTGTGGATTCAGCAGTCTGGAAATACTTTCTGTGGAGAGTCTCAAAACAGGCGTGTTCAGCCCAATCCCGGCTTATGGAAGAAAGGGCAGTAAGCACAGAGAAATATCGGCTTCTAAATCCAAAACGCAGCTATCTAACAGATCGGTTGTCAATTTGTGCACTCAACGTGCAGAGTTAAACCCGTGTGTGGATTCAGCAGTCTGCAGAAAGTTTCTGTGCAGAGTCTCAAAACAGGTGTTTTCAACACAATACCGGTCTATGGAAGAAAGGGCAGTAAGCACAGGGAAATATCTGCTTCTAAATCCAAAACGCAGCTATGTAACAGAACGGTTGTCAATGTGTGCACTTAACTTCCAGAGTTAAACCCATGTGTGGATTCAACAGTCTGCAAACACTTTCTGTGCAGAATCTCAAAACAGGCGTTTTCAGAAAAATCCCGGCCTATGGAAGAAAGGGTAGTAAGCACAGGGATATTTCTGCTTCTAAATCCAAAGCGCAGCTGTCTAACAGAACGGTTGTCAATGTGTGCACTCAACTTCCAGAGTTAAACCCGTGTGTGGATTCAGCAGTCTGTAAACACTTTCTGTGCAGAGTCTCAAAACAGGCGTTTTCAGCCCAATACCGGCCTATGGAAGAAAGGGCAGTAAGCACAGGGAAATATCTGCTTCTCAATCCAAAACGCAGCTATCTAACAGAACGGTTGTCAATGTGTGCACTCAGCTTCCAGAGTTAAACCCGTGTGTGGATTCAGCAGTCTGCAAACACTTTCTGTGCAGAGTCTCAAAACAGGCGTTTTCATCGAAATACCGGCCTATGGAAGAAAGGGCAGTAAGCACAGGGAAATATCTGCTTCTAAATCCAAAACGCAGCTATCTAACAGAACGGTTGTCAATGTGTGCACTAAACTTCCAGAGATAAACCCGTGTGTGGATTCAGCAGTCTGCAAACACTTTCTGTGCAGGGTCTCAAAACAGGTGTTTTCAGCCCAATACCGGCCTATGGAAGAAAGGGCAGTAAGCACAGGGAAATATCTGCTTCTAAGTCCAAAACTCTGCTATTTAACAGAACGGTTGTCAATGTGTGCACTCAACTTCCAGAGTTAAACCCGTGTGTGGATTCAGCAGTCTGCAAACACTTTCTGTGCAGAGTCTCAAACAGGCGTTTTCAGCCCAATACCGGCCTATGGAAGATAGGGCAGTAAGCACAGAGGAATATCTGCTTCTAAATCCAAAACGCAGCTATCTAACAGAACGGTTGTCAATGTGAGCACTCAACTTCCAGAGTTAAACCCGTGTGTGGATTCAGCAGTCTGCAAACACTTTCTGTGCAGAGTCTCAAAACAGGCGTTTTCAGCCCAATACCGGTCTATGGAAGAAAGGGCAGTAAGCACAGGGAAATATCTGCTTCTAAATCCAAAACGCAGCTATCTAAAAGAACGGTTGTCAATGTGTGCACTCAACTTCCAGAGTTAAACCCGTGTGTGGATTCAGCAGTCTGCAAACACTTTCTGTGCAGAGTCTCAAAACAGGCGTTTTCAGCCCAATACCGGTCTATGGAAGAAAGGGCAGTAAGCACAGGGAAATATCTGCTTCTAAATCGAAAACGCAGCTATCTTACAGAACGGTTGTCAATGTGTGCACTCAACTTCCAGAGTTAAACCCATGTGTGGATTCAGCAGTCTGCAAACACTTTCTGTGCAGAGTCTCAAAACAGTCGTTTTCAGCCGAATACCGGCCTATGGAAGAAAGGGCAGTAAGCACAGGGAAATATCTGCTTCTAAATCGAAAACGTAGCTATCTAACAGAACGGTTGTCAATGTGTGCACTGAACTTCCAGAGTTAAAACCGTGTGTGGATTCAGCAGTCTGCAAACACATTCTGTGCAGAGTCTCAAAACAGGCGTTTTCAGAAAAATCCCGGCCTATGGAAGAAAGGGCAGTAAGCACAGGTTAATATCTGCTTCTAAATCCAAAACGCAGCTATCTAACAGAAAGGTTGTCGATGTGTGCACTCAACTTCCAGAGTTAAACCCGTGTGTGGATTCAGCAGTCTGCACACACTTTCTGTGCAGAGTCTCAAAACAGGCGTTTTCAGCCCAATACCGGCCTATGGAAGAAAGTGCAGTAAGCACAGGGAAATTTCTGCTTCTAAATCCAAAACGCAGCTATCTAACAGAACGGTTGTCAATGTGTGCACTCAACTTCCAGAGTGAAACCCGTGTGTGGATTCAGCAGTCTGCACCTACTTTCTGTGCAGAGTCTCAAAACAGGCGTTTTCAGCCCAATACCGGCCTATGGAAGAAACGGCAGTAAGCACAGGGAAATATCTGCTTCTAAATCCAAAACGCAGCTATCTAACAGAACGGTTGTCAACGTGTGCACTCAAATTCCGGAGTTAAACCCGTCTGTGGATTCAGCAGTCTGGAAATACTTTCTGTGGAGAGTCTCAAAACAGGCGTGTTCAGCCCAATCACGGCTTATGGAAGAAAGGGCAGTAAGCACAGGGAAATATCGGCTTCTAAATCCAAAACGCAGCTATCTAACAGAACGGTTGTCAATTTGTGCACTCAACGTGTAGAGTTATACACGTGTGTGGATTCAGCAGTCTGCAGACAGTTTCTGTGCAGAGTCTCAAAACAGGTGTTTTCAACCCAATACCGGTCTATGGAAGAAAGGGCAGTAAGCACAGGGAAATATCTGCTTCTTAATCCAAAACGCAGCTACGTAACAGAACGGTTGTCAATGTGTGCACTTAACTTCCAGAGTTAAACCCGTGTGTGGATTCAGCAGTCTGCAAACACTTTCTGTGCAGAGTCTCAAAACAGGCGTTTTCAGCCCAATACCGGCGTATGGAAGAAAGGGTAGTAAGCACAGGGATATTTCTGCTTCTAAATCCAAAGCGCAGCTGTCTAACAGAACGGTTGTCAATGTGTGCACTCAACTTCCAGAGTTAAACCCGTGTGTGGATTCAGCAGTCTGTAAACACTTTCTGTGCAGAGTCTCAAAACAGGCGTTTTCTGCCCAATACCGGCCTTTGGAAGAAAGGGCAGTAAGCACAGGGAAATATCTGCTTCTCAATCCAAAACGCAGCTATCTAACAGAACGGTTGTCAATGTGTGCACTCAACTTCCAGAGTTAAACCCGTCTGTGGATTCAGCAGTCTGCAAACACTTTCTGTGCAGAGTCTCAAAACAGGCGTTTTCTGCCCAATACCGGCCTTTGGAAGAAAGGGCAGTAAGCACAGGGAAATATCTGCTTCTAAATCCAAAACGCAGCTATCTAACAGAACGGTTGTCAACTTGTGCACTCAACTTCCAGAGTTAAACCCGTGTGTGGATTCAGCAGTCTGCAAACACTTTCTGGCCAGAGTCTAAAAACAGGCGTTTTCAGCCCAATACCGGCCTATGGAAGAAAGGGCAGTAAGCACAGGGAAATATCTGCTTCTAAATCCAAAACGCAGCTATCTAACAGAACGGTTGTCAATGTGTGCACTAAACTTCCAGAGATAAACCCGTGTGTGGATTCAGCAGTCTGCAAACACTTTCTGTGCAGGGTCTCAAAACAGGTGTTTTCAGCCCAATACGGGCCTATGGAAGAAAGGGCAGTAAGCACAGGGAAATATCTGCTTCTAAATCCAAAACGCTGCTATCTAACAGAACGGTTGTCAATGTGTGCACTCAACTTCCAGAGTTAAACCCGTCTGTGGATTCAGCAGTCTGCAAACACTTTCTGTGCAGAGTCTCAAAAAAGGCATTTTCAGCCCAATAACGGCCTATGGAAGAAAGGGCAGTAAGCACAGAGGAATATCTGCTTCGAAATCCAAAACGTAGCTATCTAACAGAACGGTTGTCAATGTGTGCACTCAACTTCCAGAGTTAAACCCGTGTGTGGATTCAGCAGTCTGCAAACACTTTCTGTGCAGAGTCTCAAAACATGCGTTTTCAGCCCAATACCGGCCTATGGAAGAAAGGGCAGTAAGCACAGGGAAGTATCTGCTTCTAAATCCAAAACGCAGCTATCTAACAGAACGGTTGTCAATGTGTGCACTCAACTTCCAGAGTTAAACCCGTGTGTGGATTCAGCAGTCTGCAAACACTTTCTGTGCAGAGTCTCAAAACAGGCGTTTTCAACCCAATACCGGCCTATGGAAGAAAGGGCAGTAAGCACAGGGAAATATCTGCTTCTAAATCCAAAACGCAGCTATCTAACAGAACGGTTGTCAATGTGGGCACTCAACTTCCAGAGTTAAACCCGTGTGTGGCTTCAGCAGTCTGCAAAGACTTTCTGTGCTGAGTCTCAAAACAGGCGTTTTCAGCCCAATGCCGGCCTATGGAAGAAAGGGCAGTAAGCACAGGGAAATATCTGCTTCTAAATCCAAAATGCAGATATCTAATAGAACGGTTGTCAATGTGTGAACTCAACTTCCAGAGTTAATCCCGTGTGTGGATTCAGCAGTCTGCAAACACATTCTGTGCAGAGTGTCAAAACAGGCGTTTTCAGCCCAATACCGGCATGTGGAAGAAAGGGCAGTAAGCGCAGGGAAATATCTGCTTCTAAATCCTAAATGCAGCTATCTAACAGAACGGTTGTCAATGTGTGCACTCAACTTCCAGAGTTTAACCCGTGTGTGGATTCAGCAGTCTACAAACACTTTCTGTGCAGAGTCTCAAAACAGGCGTTTTCAGCCGAATACCGGCCTATGGAAGAAAGGGCAGTAAGCACAGGGAAATATCTGCTTCTAAATCGAAAACGTAGCTATCTAACAGAACGGTTGTCAATGTGTGCACTGAACTTCCAGAGTTAAAACCGTGTGTGGATTCAGCAGTCTGCACACACTTTCTGTGCAGAGTCTCAAAACAGGCGTTTTCAGCCCAATACCGGCCTATGGAAGAAGGGGCAGTAAGCACAGGGAAATTTCTGCTTCTAAATCCAAAACGCAGCTATCTAACAGAACGGTTGTCAATGTGTGCACTCAACTTCCAGAGTGAAACCCGTGTGTGGATTCAGCAGTCTGCAAACACTTTCTGTGCAGAGTCTCAAAACAGGCGTTTTCAGCCCAATACCGGCCTATGGAAGAAAGGGCAGTAAGCACAGTGAAATATCTGCTTCTAAATTCAAAACGCAGCTATCTAACAGAACGGTTGTCAACGTGTGCACTCAAATTCCGGAGTTAAACCCGTCTGTGGATTCAGCAGTCTGGAAATACTTTCTGTGGAGAGTCTCAAAACAGGCGTGTTCAGCCCAATCCCGGCTTATGGAAGAAAGGGCAGTAAGCACAGAGAAATATCGGCTTCTAAATCCAAAACGCAGCTATCTAACAGATCGGTTGTCAATTTGTGCACTCAACGTGCAGAGTTAAACCCGTGTGTGGATTCAGCAGTCTGCAGAAAGTTTCTGTGCAGAGTCTCAAAACAGGTGTTTTCAACACAATACCGGTCTATGGAAGAAAGGGCAGTAAGCACAGGGAAATATCTGCTTCTAAATCCAAAACGCAGCTATGTAACAGAACGGTTGTCAATGTGTGCACTTAACTTCCAGAGTTAAACCCATGTGTGGATTCAACAGTCTGCAAACACTTTCTGTGCAGAATCTCAAAACAGGCGTTTTCAGAAAAATCCCGGCCTATGGAAGAAAGGGTAGTAAGCACAGGGATATTTCTGGTTCTAAATCCAAAGCGCAGCTGTCTAACAGAACGGTTGTCAATGTGTGCACTCAACTTCCAGAGTTAAACCCGTGTGTGGATTCAGCAGTCTGTAAACACTTTCTGTGCAGAGTCTCAAAACAGGCGTTTTCAGCCCAATACCGGCCTATGGAAGAAAGGGCAGTAAGCACAGGGAAATATCTGCTTCTCAATCCAAAACGCAGCTATCTAACAGAACGGTTGTCAATGTGTGCACTCAGCTTCCAGAGTTAAACCCGTGTGTGGATTCAGCAGTCTGCAAACACTTTCTGTGCAGAGTCTCAAAACAGGCGTTTTCATCGAAATACCGGCCTATGGAAGAAAGGGCAGTAAGCACAGGGAAATATCTGCTTCTAAATCCAAAACGCAGCTATCTAACAGAATGGTTGTCAATGTGTGCACTCAACTTCCAGAGATAAATCGGTGTGTGGATTCAGCAGAATGCAAACACTTTCTGTGCAGAGTCTCAAAACAGGCGTTTTCAGCCCAATACCGGCCTATGGAAGAAAGGGCAGTAAGCACAGGGAAATATCTGCTTCTAAATCCAAAACGCAGCTATCTAACAGAACGGTTGTCAACGTGTGCACTCAACTTCCAGAGTTAAACCCGTGTGTGGATTCAGCAGTCTCCAAACACTTTCTGTGCAGGGTCTCAAAACAGGTGTTTTCAGCCCAATACCGGCCTATGGAAGAAAGGGCAGTAATCACAGGGAAATATCTGCTTCTAAATCCAAAACGCTGCTATCTAACAGAACGGTTGTCAATGTGTGCACTCAACTTCCAGAGTTAAACCCGTGTGTGGATTCAGCAGTCTACAAACACTTTCTGTGCAGAGTCTCAAAACAGGCTTTTTCAGCCCAATACCGGCCTATGGAAGAAAGGGCAGTAAGCACAGAGGAATATCTGCTTCTAAATCCAAAACGCAGCTATCTAACAGAACGGTTGTCAATGTGAGCACTCAACTTCCAGAGTTAAACCTGTGTGTGGATTCAGCAGTCTGCAAACACTTTCTGTGCAGAGTCTCAAAACAGGCGTTTTCAGCCCAATACCGGCCTATGGAAGAAAGGGCAGTAAGCACAGGGAAATATCTGCTTCTAAATCCAAAACGCAGCTATCTAAAAGAACGGTTGTCAACGTGTGCACTCAACTTCCAGAGTTAAACCCGTGTGTGGATTCAGCAGTCTGCAAACACTTTCTGTGCAGAGTCTCAAAACAGGCGTTTTCAGCCCAATACCGGTCTATGGAAGAAAGGGCAGTAAGCACAGGGAAATATCTGCTTCTAAATCGAAAACGCAGCTATCTTACAGAACGGTTGTCAATGTGTGCACTCAACTTCCAGAGTTAAACCCATGTGTGGATTCAGCAGTCTGCAAACACTTTCTGTGCAGAGTCTCAAAACAGTCGTTTTCAGCCCAATACCGGCCTATGGAAGAAAGGGCAGTAAGCACAGGGAAATATCTGCTTCTAAATCCGAAACGCAGCTATCTAACAGAACGGTTGTCACTGTGTACACTCACCTTCCAGAGTTAAACCCGTGTGTGGGTTCAGCAGTCTGCAAACACTTTCTGTGCAGAGTCTCAAAACAGGCGTTTTCAGCCCATTACCGGCCTATGGAAGAAAGGTCAGTAAGCACAGGGAAATATCTGCTTCTAAATCCAAAACGCAGCTATCTAACAGAAAGGTTGTCAATGTGTGCACTGCACTTCCAGAGTTTAACCCGTGTGTGGATTCAGCAGTCTACAAACACTTTCTGTGCACAGTCTCAAAACAGGCGTTTTCAGCCCAATACCGGCCTATGGAAGAAAGGGCAGTAAGCACAGGGAAATATCTGCTTCTAAATCGAAAACGTAGCTATCTAACAGAACGGTTGTCAATGTGTGCACTGAACTTCCAGAGTTAAAACCGTGTGTGGATTCAGCAGTCTGCAAACACATTCTGTGCAGAGTCTCAAAACAGGCGTTTTCAGAAAAATCCCGGCCTATGGAAGAAAGGGCAGTAAGCACAGGTTAATATCTGCTTCTAAATCCAAAACGCAGCTATCTAACAGAAAGGTTGTCAATGTGTGCACTCAACTTCCAGAGTTAAACCCGTGTGTGGATTCAGCAGTCTGCACACACTTTCTGTGCAGAGTCTCAAAACAGGCGTTTTCAGCCCAATACCGGCCTATGGAAGAAAGGGCAGTAAGCACAGGGAAATTTCTGCTTCTAAATCCAAAACGCAGCTATCTAACAGAACGGTTGTCAATGTGTGCACTCAACTTCCAGAGGGAAACCCGTGTGTGGATTCAGCAGTCTGTAAACACTTTCTGTGCAGAGTCTCAAAACAGGCGTTTTCAGCCCAATACCGGCCTATGGAAGAAAGGGCAGTAAGCACAGGGAAATATCTGCTTCTCAATCCAAAACGCAGCTATCTAACAGAACGGTTGTCAATGTGTGCACTCAACTTCCAGAGTTAAACCCGTGTGTGGATTCAGCAGTCTGCAAACAATTTCTATGCTGTATCTTAAAACAGGCGTTTTCATCGAAATACCGGCCTATGGAAGAAAGGGCAGTAAGCACAGGGAAATATCTGCTTCTAAATCCAAAACGCAGCTATCTAACAGAATGGTTGTCAATGTGTGCACTCAACTTCCAGAGATAAATCGGTGTGTGGATTCAGCAGACTGCAAACACTTTCTGTGCAGAGTCTCAAAACAGGCGTTTTCAGCCCAATACCGGCCTATGGAAGAAAGGGCAGTAAGCACAGGGAAATTTCTGCTTCTAAATCCAAAACGCAGCTATCTAACAGAACGGTTGTCAACGTGTGCACTCAACTTCCAGAGTTAAACCCGTGTGTGGATTCAGCAGTGTGCAAACACTTTCTGTGCTGAGTCTCAAAACAGGCGTTTTCAGCCCAATACCGGCCTATGGAAGAAAGGGCAGTAAGCACAGGGAAATATCTGCTTCTAAATCCAAAACGCAGCTATCTAACAGAACGGTTGTCAATGTGTGCACTAAACTTCCAGAGATAAACCCGTGTGTGGATTCAGCAGTCTGCAAACACTTTCTGTGCAGGGTCTCAAAACAGGTGTTTTCAGCCCAATACCGGCCTATGGAAGAAAGGGCAGTAAGCACAGGGAAATATCTGCTTCTAAATCGGAAACGCAGCTATCTAACAGAACGGTTGTCAACGTGTGCACTCAACTTCCAGAATTAAACCCATGTGTGGATTCAGCAGTCTGCAAACACTTTCTGTGCAGAGTCTCAAAACAGGCGTTTTCAGCCCAATACCGGCCTATGGAAGAAAGGGTAGTAAGCACAGGGATATTTCTGCTTCTAAATCCAAAGCGCAACTGTCTAACAGAACGGTTGTCAATGTGTGCACTCAACTTCCAGAGTTAAACCCGTGTGTGGATTCAGCAGTCTACAAACACTTTCTGTGCAGAGTCTCAAAACAGGCTTTTTCAGCCCAATACCGGCCTATGGAAGAAAGGGCAGTAAGCACAGAGGAATATCTGCTTCTAAATCCAAAACGCAGCTATCTAACAGAACGGTTGTCAATGTGAGCACTCAACTTCCAGAGTTAAACCTGTGTGTGGATTCAGCAGTCTGCAAACACTTTCTGTGCAGAGTCTCAAAACAGGCGTTTTCAGCCCAATACCGGCCTATGGAAGAAAGGGCAGTAAGCACAGGGAAATATCTGCTTCTAAATCCAAAACGCAGCTATCTAAAAGAACGGTTGTCAACGTGTGCACTCAACTTCCAGAGTTAAACCCGTGTGTGGATTCAGCAGTCTGCAAACACTTTCTGTGCAGAGTCTCAAAACAGGCGTTTTCAGCCCAATACCGGTCTATGGAAGAAAGGGCAGTAAGCACAGGGAAATATCTGCTTCTAAATCGAAAACGCAGCTATCTTACAGAACGGTTGTCAATGTGTGCACTCAACTTCCAGAGTTAAACCCATGTGTGGATTCAGCAGTCTGCAAACACTTTCTGTGCAGAGTCTCAAAACAGTCGTTTTCAGCCCAATACCGGCCTATGGAAGAAAGGGCAGTAAGCACAGGGAAATATCTGCTTCTAAATCCGAAACGCAGCTATCTAACAGAACGGTTGTCACTGTGTACACTCACCTTCCAGAGTTAAACCCGTGTGTGGGTTCAGCAGTCTGCAAACACTTTCTGTGCAGAGTCTCAAAACAGGCGTTTTCAGCCCATTACCGGCCTATGGAAGAAAGGTCAGTAAGCACAGGGAAATATCTGCTTCTAAATCCAAAACGCAGCTATCTAACAGAAAGGTTGTCAATGTGTGCACTGCACTTCCAGAGTTTAACCCGTGTGTGGATTCAGCAGTCTACAAACACTTTCTGTGCACAGTCTCAAAACAGGCGTTTTCAGCCCAATACCGGCCTATGGAAGAAAGCGCAGTAAGCACAGGGAAATATCTGCTTCTAAATCGAAAACGTAGCTATCTAACAGAACGGTTGTCAATGTGTGCACTGAACTTCCAGAGTTAAAACCGTGTGTGGATTCAGCAGTCTGCAAACACATTCTGTGCAGAGTCTCAAAACAGGCGTTTTCAGAAAAATCCCGGCCTATGGAAGAAAGGGCAGTAAGCACAGGTTAATATCTGCTTCTAAATCCAAAACGCAGCTATCTAACAGAAAGGTTGTCAATGTGTGCACTCAACTTCCAGAGTTAAACCCGTGTGTGGATTCAGCAGTCTGCACACACTTTCTGTGCAGAGTCTCAAAACAGGCGTTTTCAGCCCAATACCGGCCTATGGAAGAAAGGGCAGTAAGCACAGGGAAATTTCTGCTTCTAAATCCAAAACGCAGCTATCTAACAGAACGGTTGTCAATGTGTGCACTCAACTTCCAGAGGGAAACCCGTGTGTGGATTCAGCAGTCTGTAAACACTTTCTGTGCAGAGTCTCAAAACAGGCGTTTTCAGCCCAATACCGGCCTATGGAAGAAAGGGCAGTAAGCACAGGGAAATATCTGCTTCTCAATCCAAAACGCAGCTATCTAACAGAACGGTTGTCAATGTGTGCACTCAACTTCCAGAGTTAAACCCGTGTGTGGATTCAGCAGTCTGCAAACAATTTCTATGCTGTATCTTAAAACAGGCGTTTTCATCGAAATACCGGCCTATGGAAGAAAGGGCAGTAAGCACAGGGAAATATCTGCTTCTAAATCCAAAACGCAGCTATCTAACAGAATGGTTGTCAATGTGTGCACTCAACTTCCAGAGATAAATCGGTGTGTGGATTCAGCAGACTGCAAACACTTTCTGTGCAGAGTCTCAAAACAGGCGTTTTCAGCCCAATACCGGCCTATGGAAGAAAGGGCAGTAAGCACAGGGAAATTTCTGCTTCTAAATCCAAAACGCAGCTATCTAACAGAACGGTTGTCAACGTGTGCACTCAACTTCCAGAGTTAAACCCGTGTGTGGATTCAGCAGTGTGCAAACACTTTCTGTGCTGAGTCTCAAAACAGGCGTTTTCAGCCCAATACCGGCCTATGGAAGAAAGGGCAGTAAGCACAGGGAAATATCTGCTTCTAAATCCAAAACGCAGCTATCTAACAGAACGGTTGTCAATGTGTGCACTAAACTTCCAGAGATAAACCCGTGTGTGGATTCAGCAGTCTGCAAACACTTTCTGTGCAGGGTCTCAAAACAGGTGTTTTCAGCCCAATACCGGCCTATGGAAGAAAGGGCAGTAAGCACAGGGAAATATCTGCTTCTAAATCGGAAACGCAGCTATCTAACAGAACGGTTGTCAACGTGTGCACTCAACTTCCAGAATTAAACCCATGTGTGGATTCAGCAGTCTGCAAACACTTTCTGTGCAGAGTCTCAAAACAGGCGTTTTCAGCCCAATACCGGCCTATGGAAGAAAGGGTAGTAAGCACAGGGAAATATCTGCTTCTAAATCCAAAACGCAGCTATCTAACAGAACGGTTGTCAATGTGTGCACTCAACTTCCAGTGTTAAACCCGTGTGTGGGTTCAGCAGTCTGCAAACACTTTCTGTGCAGAGTCTCAAAACAGGCGTTTTCAGCCCAATATCGGCCTATGGAAGGAAGTAAGGGCAGTAAGCACAGGGAAATTTCTGCTTCTAAATCCAAAACGCAGCTATCTAACAGAACGGTTGTCAATGTGTGCACTCAACTTCCAGAGTTTAACCCGTGTGTGGATTCAGCAGTCTACAAACACTTTCTGTGCAGAGTCTCAAAAAAGGCGTTTTCAGCCCAATACCGGCCTATGGAAGAAAGGGCAGTAAGTACAAGGAAATATCTGCTTCTAAATCGAAAACGTAGCTATCTAACAGAACGGTTGTCAATGTGGGAACTGAACTTCCAGAGTTAAACCCGTGTGTGGATTCAGAAGTCTGCAAACACCTTCTGTGCAGAGTGTGAAAACAGGCGTTTTCAGAAAAATCCCGGCCTATGGAAGAAAGGGCAGTAAGCACAGGGAAATATCTGCTTCTAAATCCAAAACGCAGCTATCTAACAGAACGGTTGTCAATGTGTTCACTAAACTTCCAGAGATAAACCCGTGTGTGGATTCAGCAGTCTGCAAACACTTTCTGTGCAGGGTCTCAAAACAGGTGTTTTCAGCCCAATACCGGCCTATGGAAGAAAGGGCAGTAAGCACAGAGAAATATCGGCTTCTAAATCCAAAACGCAGCTATCTAACAGATCGGTTGTCAATTTGTGCACTCAACGTGCAGAGTTAAACCCGTGTGTGGATTCAGCAGTCTGCAGACAGTTTCTGTGCAGAGTCTCAAAACAGGTGTTTTCAACACAATACCGGTCTATGGAAGAAAGGGCAGTAAGCACAGGGAAATATCTGCTTCTAAATCCAAAACGCAGCTATGTAACAGAACGGTTGTCAATGTGTGCACTTAATTCCAGAGTTAAACCCGTGTGTGGATTCAGCAGTCTGCAAACACTTTCTGTGCAGAATCTCAAAACAGGCGTTTTCAGCCCAATACCGGCCTATGGAAGAAAGGGTAGTAAGCACAGGGATATTTCTGCTTCTAAATCCAAAGCGCAGCTGTCTAACAGAACGGTTGTCAATGTGTGCACTCAACTTCCAGAGTTAAACCCGTGTGTGGATTCAGCAGTCTGTAAACACTTTCTGTGCAGAGTCTCAAAACAGGCGTTTTCATCCCAATACCGGCCTATGGAAGAAAGGGCAGTAAGCACAGGGAAATATCTGCTTCTCAATCCAAAACGCAGCTATCTAACAGAACGGTTGTCAATGTGTGCACTCAGCTTACAGAGTTAAACCCGTGTGTGGATTCAGCAGTCTGCAAACACTTTCTGTGCAGAGTCTCAAAACAGGCTTTTTCAGCCCAATACCGGCCTATGGAAGAAAGGGCAGTAAGCACAGAGGAATATCTGCTTCTAAATCCAAAACGCAGCTATCTAACAGAACGGTTGTCAATGTGAGCACTCAACTTCCAGAGTTAAACCTGTGTGTGGATTCAGCAGTCTGCAAACACTTTCTGTGCAGAGTCTCAAAACAGGCGTTTTCAGCCCAATACCGGCCTATGGAAGAAAGGGCAGTAAGCACAGGGAAATATCTGCTTCTAAATCCAAAACGCAGCTATCTAAAAGAACGGTTGTCAATGTGTGCACTCAACTTCCAGAGTTAAACCCGTGTGTGGATTCAGCAGTCTGCAAACACTTTCTGTGCAGAGTCTCAAAACAGGCGTTTTCAGCCCAATACCGGTCTATGGAAGAAAGGGCAGTAAGCACAGGGAAATATCTGCTTCTAAATCGAAAACGCAGCTATCTTACAGAACGGTTGTCAATGTGTGCACTCAACTTCCAGAGTTAAACCCATGTGTGGATTCAGCAGTCTGCAAACACTTTCTGTGCAGAGTCTCAAAACAGTCGTTTTCAGCCCAATACCGGCCTATGGAAGAAAGGGCAGTAAGCACAGGGAAATATCTGCTTCTAAATCCGAAACGCAGCTATCTAACAGCACGGTTGTCACTGTGTGCACTCACCTTCCAGAGTTAAACCCGTGTGTGGGTTCAGCAGTCTGCAAACACTTTCTGTGCAGAGTCTTAAAACAGGCGTTTTCAGCCCATTACCGGCCTATGGAAGAAAGGGCAGTAAGCACAGGGAAATATCTGCTTCTAAATCCAAAACGCAGCTATCTAACAGAAAGGTTGTCAATGTGTGCACTGCACTTCCAGAGTTTAACCCGTGTGTGGATTCAGCAGTCTACAAACACTTTCTGTGCACAGTCTCAAAACAGGCGTTTTCAGCCCAATACCGGCCTATGGAAGAAAGGGCAGTAAGCACAGGGAAATATCTGCTTCTAAATCGAAAACGTAGCTATCTAACAGAACGGTTGTCAATGTGTGCACTGAACTTCCAGAGTTAAAACCGTGTGTGGATTCAGCAGTCTGCAAACACATTCTGTGCAGAGTCTCAAAACAGGCGTTTTCAGAAAAATCCCGGCCTATGGAAGAAAGGGCAGTAAGCACAGGTTAATATCTGCTTCTAAATCCAAAACGCAGCTATCTAACAGAAAGGTTGTCAATGTGTGCACTCAACTTCCAGAGTTAAACCCGTGTGTGGATTCAGCAGTCTGCACACACTTTCTGTGCAGAGTCTCAAAACAGGCGTTTTCAGCCCAATACCGGCCTATGGAAGAAAGGGCAGTAAGCACAGGGAAATTTCTGCTTCTAAATCCAAAACGCAGCTATCTAACAGAACGGTTGTCAATGTGTGCACTCAACTTCCAGAGTGAAACACGTGTGTGGATTCAGCAGTCTGTAAACACTTTCTGTGCAGAGTCTCAAAACAGGCGTTTTCAGCCCAATACCGGCCTATGGAAGAAAGGGCAGTAAGCACAGGGAAATATCTGCTTCTCAATCCAAAACGCAGCTATCTAACAGAACGGTTGTCAATGTGTGCACTCAACTTCCAGAGTTAAACCCGTGTGTGGATTCAGCAGTCTGCAAACAATTTCTATGCTGTATCTTAAAACAGGCGTTTTCATCGAAATACCGGCCTATGGAAGAAAGGGCAGTAAGCACAGGGAAATATCTGCTTCTAAATCCAAAACGCAGCTATCTAACAGAATGGTTGTCAATGTGTGCACTCAACTTCCAGAGATAAATCGGTGTGTGGATTCAGCAGACTGCAAACACTTTCTGTGCAGAGTCTCAAAACAGGCGTTTTCAGCCCAATACCGGCCTATGGAAGAAAGGGCAGTAAGCACAGGGAAATATCTGCTTCTAAATCCAAAACGCAGCTATCTAACAGAACGGTTGTCAACGTGTGCACTCAACTTCCAGAGTTAAACCCGTGTGTGGATTCAGCAGTCTGCAAACACTTTCTGTGCAGAGTCTCAAAACAGGCGTTTTCAGCCCAATACCGGCCTATGGAAGAAAGGGCAGTAAGCACAGAGGAATATCTGCTTCTAAATCCAAAACGCAGCTATCTAACAGAACGGTTGTCAATGTGAGCACTCAACTTCCAGAGTTAAACCTGTGTGTGGATTCAGCAGTCTGCAAACACTTTCTGTGCAGAGTCTCAAAACAGGCGTTTTCAGCCCAATACCGGCCTATGGAAGAAAGGGCAGTAAGCACAGGGAAATATCTGCTTCTAAATCCAAAACGCAGCTATCTAAAAGAACGGTTGTCAATGTGTGCACTCAACTTCCAGAGTTAAACCCGTGTGTGGATTCAGCAGTCTGCAAACACTTTCTGTGCAGAGTCTCAAAACAGGCGTTTTCAGCCCAATACCGGTCTATGGAAGAAAGGGCAGTAAGCACAGGGAAATATCTGCTTATAAATCGAAAACGCAGCTATCTTACAGAACGGTTGTCAATGTGTGCACTCAACTTCCAGAGTTAAACCCATGTGTGGATTCAGCAGTCTGCAAACACTTTCTGTGCAGAGTCTCAAAACAGTCGTTTTCAGCCCAATACCGGCCTATGGAAGAAAGGGCAGTAAGCACAGGGAAATATCTGCTTCTAAATCCGAAACGCAGCTATCTAACAGAACGGTTGTCACTGTGTGCACTCACCTTCCAGAGTTAAACCCGTGTGTGGGCTCAGCAGTCTGCAAACACTTTCTGTGCAGAGTCTCAAAACAGGCGTTTTCAGCCCATTACCGGCCTATGGAAGAAAGGGCAGTAAGCACAGGGAAATATCTGCTTCTAAATCCAAAACGCAGCTATCTAACAGAAAGGTTGTCAATGTGTGCACTGCACTTCCAGAGTTTAACCCGTGTGTGGATTCAGCAGTCTACAAACACTTTCTGTGCACAGTCTCAAAACAGGCGTTTTCAGCCCAATACCGGCCTATGGAAGAAAGGGCAGTAAGCACAGGGAAATATCTGCTTCTAAATCGAAAACGTAGCTATCTAACAGAACGGTTTTCAATGTGTGCACTGAACTTCCAGAGTTAAAACCGTGTGTGGATTCAGCAGTCTGCAAACACATTCTGTGCAGAGTCTCAAAACAGGCGTTTTCAGAAAAATCCCGGCCTATGGAAGAAAGGGCAGTAAGCACAGGTTAATATCTGCTTCTAAATCCAAAACGCAGCTATCTAACAGAAAGGTTGTCAATGTGTGCACTCAACTTCCAGAGTTAAACCCGTGTGTGGATTCAGCAGTCTGCACACACTTTCTGTGCAGAGTCTCAAAACAGGCGTTTTCAGCCCAATACCGGCCTATGGAAGAAAGGGCAGTAAGCACAGGGAAATTTCTGCTTCTAAATCCAAAACGCAGCTATCTAACAGAACGGTTGTCAATGTGTGCACTCAACTTCCAGAGTGAAACCCGTGTGTGGATTCAGCAGTCTGTAAACACTTTCTGTGCAGAGTCTCAAAACAGGCGTTTTCAGCCCAATACCGGCCTATGGAAGAAAGGGCAGTAAGCACAGGGAAATATCTGCTTCTCAATCCAAAACGCAGCTATCTAACAGAACGGTTGTCAATGTGTGCACTCAGCTTCCAGAGTTAAACCCGTGTGTGGATTCAGCAGTCTGCAAACACTTTCTGTGCAGAGTCTCAAAACAGGCGTTTTCATCGAAATACCGGCCTATGGAAGAAAGGGCAGTAAGCACAGGGAAATATCTGCTTCTAAATCCAAAACGCAGCTATCTAACAGAATGGTTGTCAATGTGTGCACTCAACTTCCAGAGATAAATCGGTGTGTGGATTCAGCAGAATGCAAACACTTTCTGTGCAGAGTCTCAAAACAGGCGTTTTCAGCCCAATACCGGCCTATGGAAGAAAGGGCAGTAAGCACAGGGAAATATCTGCTTCTAAATCCAAAACGCAGCTATCTAACAGAACGGTTGTCAACGTGTGCACTCAACTTCCAGAATTAAACCCATGTGTGGATTCAGCAGTCTGCAAACACTTTCTGTTCAGAGTCTCAAAACAGGCGTTTTCAGCCCAATACCGGCCTATGGAAGAAAGGGTAGTAAGCACAGGGAAATATCTGCTTCTAAATCCAAAACGCAGCTATCTAACAGAACGGTTGTCAATGTGTGCACTCAACTTCCAGTGTTAAACCCGTGTGTGGGTTCAGCAGTCTGCAAACACTTTCTGTGCAGAGTCTCAAAACAGGCGTTTTCAGCCCAATACCGGCCTATGGAAGGAAGTAAGGGCAGTAAGCACAGGGAAATGTCTGCTTCTAAATCCAAAACGCAGCTATCTAACAGAACGGTTGTCAATGTGTGCACTCAACTTCCAGAGTTTAACCCGTGTGTGGATTCAGCAGTCTACAAACACTTTCTGTGCAGAGTCTCAAAAAAGGCGTTTTCAGCCCAATACCGGGCTATGGAAGAAAGGGCAGTAAGTACAAGGAAATATCTGCTTCTAAATCGAAAACGTAGCTATCTAACAGAACGGTTGTCAATGTGGGAACTGAACTTCCAGAGTTAAACCCGTGTGTGGATTCAGAAGTCTGCAAACACCTTCTGTGCAGAGTGTGAAAACAGGCGTTTTCAGAAAAATCCCGGCCTATGGAAGAAAGGGCAGTAAGCACAGGGAAATATCTGCTTCTAAATCCAAAACGCAGCTATCTAACAGAACGGTTGTCAATGTGTTCACTAAACTTCCAGAGATAAACCCGTGTGTGGATTCAGCAGTCTGCAAACACTTTCTGTGCAGGGTCTCAAAACAGGTGTTTTCAGCCCAATACCGGCCTATGGAAGAAAGGGCAGTAAGCACAGAGAAATATCGGCTTCTAAATCCAAAACGCAGCTATCTAACAGATCGGTTGTCAATTTGTGCACTCAACGTGCAGAGTTAAACCCGTGTGTGGATTCAGCAGTCTGCAGACAGTTTCTGTGCAGAGTCTCAAAACAGGTGTTTTCAACACAATACCGGTCTATGGAAGAAAGGGCAGTAAGCACAGGGAAATATCTGCTTCTAAATCCAAAACGCAGCTATGTAACAGAACGGTTGTCAATGTGTGCACTTAACTTCCAGAGTTAAACCCGTGTGTGGATTCAGCAGTCTGCAAACACTTTCTGTGCAGAATCTCAAAACAGGCGTTTTCAGCCCAATACCGGCCTATGGAAGAAAGGGTAGTAAGCACAGGGATATTTCTGCTTCTAAAACCAAAGCGCAGCTGTCTAACAGAACGGTTGTCAATGTGTGCACTCAACTTCCAGAGTTAAACCCGTGTGTGGATTCAGCAGTCTGTAAACACTTTCTGTGCAGAGTCTCAAAACAGGCGTTTTCATCCCAATACCGGCCTATGGAAGAAAGGGCAGTAAGCACAGGGAAATATCTGCTTCTCAATCCAAAACGCAGCTATCTAACAGAACGGTTGTCAATGTGTGCACTCAGCTTCCAGAGTTAAACCCGTGTGTGGATTCAGCAGTCTGCAAACACTTTCTGTGCAGAGTCTCAAAACAGGCGTTTTCATCGAAATACCGGCCTATGGAAGAAAGGGCAGTAAGCACAGGGAAATATCTGCTTCTAAATCCAAAACGCAGCTATCTAACAGAATGGTTGTCAATGTGTGCACTCAACTTCCAGAGATAAATCGGTGTGTGGATTCAGCAGAATGCAAACACTTTCTGTGCAGAGTCTCAAAACAGGCGTTTTCAGCCCAATACCGGCCTATGGAAGAAAGGGCAGTAAGCACAGGGAAATATTTGCTTCTAAATCCAAAACGCAGCTATCTAACAGAACGGTTGTCAACGTGTGCACTCAACTTCCAGAGTTAAACCCGTGTGTGGATTCAGCAGTCTCCAAACACTTTCTGTGCAGGGTCTCAAAACAGGTGTTTTCAGCCCAATACCGGCCTATGGAAGAAAGGGCAGTAATCACAGGGAAATATCTGCTTCTAAATCCAAAACGCTGCTATCTAACAGAACGGTTGTCAACGTGTGCACTCAACTTTCAGAGTTAAACCCGTGTGTGGATTCAGCAGTCTGCAAACACTTTCTGTGCAGAGTCTCAAAACAGGCTTTTTCAGCCCAATACCGGCCTATGGAAGAAAGGGCAGTAAGCACAGAGGAATATCTGCTTCTAAATCCAAAACGCAGCTATCTAACAGAACGGTTGTCAATGTGAGCACTCAACTTCCAGAGTTAAACCTGTGTGTGGATTCAGCAGTCTGCAAACACTTTCTGTGCAGAGTCTCAAAACAGGCGTTTTCAGCCCAATACCGGCCTATGGAAGAAAGGGCAGTAAGCACAGGGAAATATCTGCTTCTAAATCCAAAACGCAGCTATCTAAAAGAACGGTTGTCAATGTGTGCACTCAACTTCCAGAGTTAAACCCGTGTGTGGATTCAGCAGTCTGCAAACACTTTCTGTGCAGAGTCTCAAAACAGGCGTTTTCAGCCCAATACCGGTCTATGGAAGAAAGGGCAGTAAGCACAGGGAAATATCTGCTTCTAAATCGAAAACGCAGCTATCTTACAGAACGGTTGTCAATGTGTGCACTCAACTTCCAGAGTTAAACCCATGTGTGGATTCAGCAGTCTGCAAACACTTTCTGTGCAGAGTCTCAAAACATTCGTTTTCAGCCCAATACCGGCCTATGGAAGAAAGGGCAGTAAGCACAGGGAAATATCTGCTTCTAAATCCGAAACGCAGCTATCTAACAGCACGGTTGTCACTGTGTGCACTCACCTTCCAGAGTTAAACCCGTGTGTGGGTTCAGCAGTCTGCAAACACTTTCTGTGCAGAGTCTCAAAACAGGCGTTTTCAGCCCATTACCGGCCTATGGAAGAAAGGGCAGTAAGCACAGGGAAATATCTGCTTCTAAATCCAAAACGCAGCTATCTAACAGAAAGGTTGTCAATGTGTGCACTGCACTTCCAGAGTTTAACCCGTGTGTGGATTCAGCAGTCTACAAACACTTTCTGTGCAGAGTCTCAAAACAGGCGTTTTCAGCCCAATACCGGCCTATGGAAGAAAGGGCAGTAAGCACAGGGAAATATCTGCTTCTAAATCGAAAACGTAGCTATCTAACAGAACGGTTGTCAATGTGTGCACTGAACTTCCAGAGTTAAAACCGTGTGTGGATTCAGCAGTCTGCAAACACATTCTGTGCAGAGTCTCAAAACAGGCGTTTTCAGAAAAATCCCGGCCTATGGAAGAAAGGGCAGTAAGCACAGGTTAATATCTGCTTCTAAATCCAAAACGCAGCTATCTAACAGAAAGGTTGTCAATGTGTGCACTCAACTTCCAGAGTTAAACCCGTGTGTGGATTCAGCAGTCTGCACACACTTTCTGTGCAGAGTCTCAAAACAGGCGTTTTCAGCCCAATACCGGCCTATGGAAGAAAGGGCAGTAAGCACAGGGAAATTTCTGCTTCTAAATCCAAAACGCAGCTATCTAACAGAACGGTTGTCAATGTGTGCACTCAACTTCCAGAGTGAAACACGTGTGTGGATTCAGCAGTCTGTAAACACTTTCTGTGCAGAGTCTCAAAACAGGCGTTTTCAGCCCAATACCGGCCTATGGAAGAAAGGGCAGTAAGCACAGGGAAATATCTGCTTCTCAATCCAAAACGCAGCTATCTAACAGAACGGTTGTCAATGTGTGCACTCAACTTCCAGAGTTAAACCCGTGTGTGGATTAAGCAGTCTGCAAACAATTTCTATGCTGTATCTTAAAACAGGCGTTTTCATCGAAATACCGGCCTATGGAAGAAAGGGCAGTAAGCACAGGGAAATATCTGCTTCTAAATCCAAAATGCAGCTATCTAACAGAATGGTTGTCAATGTGTGCACTCAACTTCCAGAGATAAATCGGTGTGTGGATTCAGCAGACTGCAAACACTTTCTGTGCAGAGTCTCAAAACAGGCGTTTTCAGCCCAATACCGGCCTATGGAAGAAAGGGCAGTAAGCACAGGGAAATATCTGCTTCTAAATCCAAAACGCAGCTATCTAACAGAACGGTTGTCAACGTGTGCACTCAACTTCCAGAGTTAAACCCGTGTGTGGATTCAGCAGTCTGCAAACACTTTCTGTGCAGAGTCTCAAAACAGGCGTTTTCAGCCCAATACCGGCCTATGGAAGAAAGGGCAGTAAGCACAGAGGAATATCTGCTTCTAAATCCAAAACGCAGCTATCTAACAGAACGGTTGTCAATGTGAGCACTCAACTTCCAGAGTTAAACCTGTGTGTGGATTCAGCAGTCTGCAAACACTTTCTGTGCAGAGTCTCAAAACAGGCGTTTTCAGCCCAATACCGGCCTATGGAAGAAAGGGCAGTAAGCACAGGGAAATATCTGCTTCTAAATCCAAAACGCAGCTATCTAAAAGAACGGTTGTCAATGTGTGCACTCAACTTCCAGAGTTAAACCCGTGTGTGGATTCAGCAGTCTGCAAACACTTTCTGTGCAGAGTCTCAAAACAGGCGTTTTCAGCCCAATACCGGTCTATGGAAGAAAGGGCAGTAAGCACAGGGAAATATCTGCTTATAAATCGAAAACGCAGCTATCTTACAGAACGGTTGTCAATGTGTGCACTCAACTTCCAGAGTTAAACCCATGTGTGGATTCAGCAGTCTGCAAACACTTTCTGTGCAGAGTCTCAAAACAGTCGTTTTCAGCCCAATACCGGCCTATGGAAGAAAGGGCAGTAAGCACAGGGAAATATCTGCTTCTAAATCCGAAACGCAGCTATCTAACAGAACGGTTGTCACTGTGTGCACTCACCTTCCAGAGTTAAACCCGTGTGTGGGCTCAGCAGTCTGCAAACACTTTCTGTGCAGAGTCTCAAAACAGGCGTTTTCAGCCCATTACCGGCCTATGGAAGAAAGGGCAGTAAGCACAGGGAAATATCTGCTTCTAAATCCAAAACGCAGCTATCTAACAGAAAGGTTGTCAATGTGTGCACTGCACTTCCAGAGTTTAACCCGTGTGTGGATTCAGCAGTCTACAAACACTTTCTGTGCACAGTCTCAAAACAGGCGTTTTCAGCCCAATACCGGCCTATGGAAGAAAGGGCAGTAAGCACAGGGAAATATCTGCTTCTAAATCGAAAACGTAGCTATCTAACAGAACGGTTGTCAATGTGTGCACTGAACTTCCAGAGTTAAAACCGTGTGTGGATTCAGCAGTCTGCAAACACATTCTGTGCAGAGTCTCAAAACAGGCGTTTTCAGAAAAATCCCGGCCTATGGAAGAAAGGGCAGTAAGCACAGGTTAATATCTGCTTCTAAATCCAAAACGCAGCTATCTAACAGAAAGGTTGTCAATGTGTGCACTCAACTTCCAGAGTTAAACCCGTGTGTGGATTCAGCAGTCTGCACACACTTTCTGTGCAGAGTCTCAAAACAGGCGTTTTCAGCCCAATACCGGCCTATGGAAGAAAGGGCAGTAAGCACAGGGAAATATCTGCTTCTCAATCCAAAACGCAGCTATCTAACAGAACGGTTGTCAATGTGTGCACTCAGCTTCCAGAGTTAAACCCGTGTGTGGATTCAGCAGTCTGCAAACACTTTCTGTGCAGAGTCTCAAAACAGGCGTTTTCATCGAAATACCGGCCTATGGAAGAAAGGGCAGTAAGCACAGGGAAATATCTGCTTCTAAATCCAAAACGCAGCTATCTAACAGAATGGTTGTCAATGTGTGCACTCAGCTTCCAGAGATAAATCGGTGTGTGGATTCAGCAGAATGCAAACACTTTCTGTGCAGAGTCTCAAAACAGGCGTTTTCAGCCCAATACCGGCCTATGGAAGAAAGGGCAGTAAGCACAGGGAAATATCTGCTTCTAAATCCAAAACGCAGCTATCTAACAGAACGGTTGTCAACGTGTGCACTCAACTTCCAGAGTTAAACCCGTGTGTGGATTCAGCGGTCTCCAAACACTTTCTGTGCAGGGTCTCAAAACAGGTGTTTTCAGCCCAATACCGGCCTATGGAAGAAAGGGCAGTAATCACAGGGAAATATCTGCTTCTAAATCCAAAACGCTGCTATCTAACAGAACGGTTGTCAACGTGTGCACTCAACTTCCAGAGTTAAACCCGTGTGTGGATTCAGCAGTCTGCAAACACTTTCTGTGCAGAGTCTCAAAACAGGCTTTTTCAGCCCAATACCGGCCTATGGAAGAAAGGGCAGTAAGCACAGAGGAATATCTGCTTCTAAATCCAAAACGCAGCTATCTAACAGAACGGTTGTCAATGTGAGCACTCAACTTCCAGAGTTAAACCTGTGTGTGGATTCAGCAGTCTGCAAACACTTTCTGTGCAGAGTCTCAAAACAGGCGTTTTCAGCCCAATACCGGCCTATGGAAGAAAGGGCAGTAAGCACAGGGAAATATCTGCTTCTAAATCCAAAACGCAGCTATCTAAAAGAACGGTTGTCAATGTGTGCACTCAACTTCCAGAGTTAAACCCGTGTGTGGATTCAGCAGTCTGCAAACACTTTCTGTGCAGAGTCTCAAAACAGGCGTTTTCAGCCCAATACCGGTCTATGGAAGAAAGGGCAGTAAGCACAGGGAAATATCTGCTTCTAAATCGAAAACGCAGCTATCTTACAGAACGGTTGTCAATGTGTGCACTCAACTTCCAGAGTTAAACCCATGTGTGGATTCAGCAGACTGCAAACACTTTCTGTGCAGAGTCTCAAAACAGTCGTTTTCAGCCCAATACCGGCCTATGGAAGAAAGGGCAGTAAGCACAGGGAAATATCTGCTTCTAAATCTGAAACGCAGCTATCTAACAGAACGGTTGTCACTGTGTGCACTCACCTTCCAGAGTTAAACCCGTGTGTGGGTTCAGCAGTCTGCAAACACTTTCTGTGCAGAGTCTCAAAACAGGCGTTTTCAGCCCATTACCGGCCTATGGAAGAAAGGGCAGTAAGCACAGGGAAATATCTGCTTCTAAATCCAAAACGCAGCTATCTAACAGAAAGGTTTTCAATGTGTGCACTGCACTTCCAGAGTTTAACCCGTGTGTGGATTCAGCAGTCTACAAACACTTTCTGTGCACAGTCTCAAAACAGGCGTTTTCAGCCCAATACCGGCCTATGGAAGAAAGGGCAGTAAGCACAGGGAAATATCTGCTTCTAAATCGAAAACGTAGCTATCTAACAGAACGGTTGTCAATGTGTGCACTGAACTTCCAGAGTTAAAACCGTGTGTGGATTCAGCAGTCTGCAAACACATTCTGTGCAGAGTCTCAAAACAGGCGTTTTCAGAAAAATCCCGGCCTATGGAAGAAAGGGCAGTAAGCACAGGTTAATATCTGCTTCTAAATCCAAAACGCAGCTATCTAACAGAAAGGTTGTCAATGTGTGCACTCAACTTCCAGAGTTAAACCCGTGTGTGGATTCAGCAGTCTGCACACACTTTCTGTGCAGAGTCTCAAAACAGGCGTTTTCAGCCCAATACCGGCCTATGGAAGAAAGGGCAGTAAGCACAGGGAAATTTCTGCTTCTAAATCCAAAACGCAGCTATCTAACAGAACGGTTGTCAATGTGTGCACTCAACTTCCAGAGTGAAACCCGTGTGTGGATTCAGCAGTCTGTAAACACTTTCTGTGCAGAGTCTCAAAACAGGCGTTTTCAGCCCAATACCGGCCTATGGAAGAAAGGGCAGTAAGCACAGGGAAATATCTGCTTCTCAATCCAAAACGCAGCTATCTAACAGAATGGTTGTCAATGTGTGCACTCAACTTCCAGAGATAAATCGGTGTGTGGATTCAGCAGTCTGTAAACACTTTCTGTGCAGAGTCTCAAAACAGGCGTTTTCAGCCCAATACCGGCCTATGGAAGAAAGGGCAGTAAGCACAGGGAAATATCTGCTTCTCATCCAAAACGCAGCTATCTAACAGAACGGTTGTCAATGTGTGCACTCAGTTTCCGAGTTAAACCCGTGTGTGGATTCAGCAGTGTGCAAACACTTTCTGTGCAGAGTCTCAAAACAGGCGTTTTCATCGAAATACCGGCCTATGGAAGAAAGGGCAGTAAGCACAGGGAAATATCTGCTTCTAAATCCAAAACGCAGCTATCTAACAGAATGGTTGTCAATGTGTGCACTCAACTTCCAGAGATAAATCGGTGTGTGGATTCAGCAGTCTGTAAACACTTTCTGTGCAGAGTCTCAAAACAGGCGTTTTCAGCCCAATACCGGCCTATGGAAGAAAGGGCAGTAAGCACAGGGAAATATCTGCTTCTCATCCAAAACGCAGCTATCTAACAGAACGGTTGTCAATGTGTGCACTCAGTTTCCGAGTTAAACCCGTGTGTGGATTCAGCAGTGTGCAAACACTTTCTGTGCAGAGTCTCAAAACAGGCGTTTTCATCGAAATACCGGCCTATGGAAGAAAGGGCAGTAAGCACAGGGAAATATCTGCTTCTAAATCCAAAACGCAGCTATCTAACAGAATGGTTGTCAATGTGTGCACTCAACTTCCAGAGATAAATCGGTGTGTGGATTCAGCAGAATGCAAACACTTTCTGTGCAGAGTCTCAAAACAGGCGTTTTCAGCCCAATACCGGCCTATGGAAGAAAGGGCAGTAAGCACAGGGAAATATCTGCTTCTAAATCCAAAACGCAGCTATCTAACAGAACGGTTGTCAACGTGTGCACTCAACTTCCAGAGTTAAACCCGTGTGTGGATTCAGCAGTCTCCAAACACTTTCTGTGCAGGGTCTCAAAACAGGTGTTTTCAGCCCAATACCGGCCAATGGAAGAAAGGGCAGTAATCACAGGGAAATATCTGCTTCTAAATCCAAAACGCTGCTATCTAACAGAACGGTTGTCAACGTGTGCACTCAACTTCCAGAGTTAAACCCGTGTGTGGATTCAGCAGTCTGCAAACACTTTCTGTGCAGAGTCTCAAAACAGGCTTTTTCAGCCCAATACCGGCCTATGGAAGAAAGGGCAGTAAGCACAGAGGAATATCTGCTTCTAAATCCAAAACGCAGCTATCTAACAGAACGGTTGTCAATGTGAGCACTCAACTTCCAGAGTTAAACCTGTGTGTGGATTCAGCAGTCTGCAAACACTTTCTGTGCAGAGTCTTAAAACAGGCGTTTTCAGCCCAATACCGGCCTATGGAAGAAAGGGCAGTAAGCACAGGGAAATATCTGCTTCTAAATCCAAAACGCAGCTATCTAAAAGAACGGTTGTCAATGTGTGCACTCAACTTCCAGAGTTAAACCCGTGTGTGGATTCAGCAGTCTGCAAACACTTTCTGTGCAGAGTCTCAAAACAGGCGTTTTCAGCCCAATACCGGTCTATGGAAGAAAGGGCAGTAAGCACAGGGAAATATCTGCTTCTAAATCGAAAACGCAGCTATCTTACAGAACGGTTGTCAATGTGTGCACTCAACTTCCAGAGTTCAACCCATGTGTGGATTCAGCAGTCTGCAAACACTTTCTGTGCAGAGTCTCAAAACAGTCGTTTTCAGCCCAATACCGGCCTATGGAAGAAAGGGCAGTAAGCACAGGGAAATATCTGCTTCTAAATCCGAAACGCAGCTATCTAACAGCATGGTTGTCACTGTGTGCACTCACCTTCCAGAGGTAAACCCGTGTGTGGGTTCAGCAGTCTGCAAACACTTTCTGTGCAGAGTCTCAAAACAGGCGTTTTCAGCCCATTACCGGCCTATGGAAGAAAGGGCAGTAAGCACAGGGAAATATCTGCTTCTAAATCCAAAACGCAGCTATCTAACAGAAAGGTTGTCAATGTGTGCACTGCACTTCCAGAGTTTAACCCGTGTGTGGATTCAGCAGTCTACAAACACTTTCTGTGCACAGTCTCAAAACAGGCGTTTTCAGCCCAATACCGGCCTATGGAAGAAAGGGCAGTAAGCACAGGGAAATATCTGCTTCTAAATCGAAAACGTAGCTATCTAACAGAACGGTTGTCAATGTGTGCACTGAACTTCCAGAGTTAAAACCGTGTGTGGATTCAGCAGTCTGCAAACACATTCTGTGCAGAGTCTCAAAACAGGCGTTTTCAGAAAAATCCCGGCCTATGGAAGAAAGGGCAGTAAGCACAGGTTAATATCTGCTTCTAAATCCAAAACGCAGCTATCTAACAGAAAGGTTGTCAATGTGTGCACTCAACTTCCAGAGTTAAACCCGTGTGTGGATTCAGCAGTCTGCACACACTTTCTGTGCAGAGTCTCAAAACAGGCGTTTTCAGCCCAATACCGGCCTATGGAAGAAAGGGCAGTAAGCACAGGGAAATTTCTGCTTCTAAATCCAAAACGCAGCTATCTAACAGAACGGTTGTCAATGTGTGCACTCAACTTCCAGAGTGAAACCCGTGTGTGGATTCAGCAGTCTGTAAACACTTTCTGTGCAGAGTCTCAAAACAGGCGTTTTCAGCCCAATACCGGCCTATGGAAGAAAGGGCAGTAAGCACAGGGAAATATCTGCTTCTCAATCCAAAACGCAGCTATCTAACAGAACGGTTGTCAATGTGTGCACTCAACTTCCAGAGTTAAACCCGTGTGTGGATTCAGCAGTCTGCAAACAATTTCTATGCTGTATCTTAAAACAGGCGTTTTCATCGAAATACCGGCCTATGGAAGAAAGGGCAGTAAGCACAGGGAAATATCTGCTTCTAAATCCAAAACGCAGCTATCTAACAGAATGGTTGTCAATGTGTGCACTCAACTTCCAGAGATAAATCGGTGTGTGGATTCAGCAGACTGCAAACACTTTCTGTGCAGAGTCTCAAAACAGGCGTTTTCAGCCCAATACCGGCCTATGGAAGAAAGGGCAGTAAGCACAGGGAAATATCTGCTTCTAAATCCAAAACGCAGCTATCTAACAGAACGGTTGTCAACGTGTGCACTCAACTTCCAGAGTTAAACCCGTGTGTGGATTCAGCAGTCTGCAAACACTTTCTGTGCAGAGTCTCAAAACAGGCGTTTTCAGCCCAATACCGGCCTATGGAAGAAAGGGCAGTAAGCACAGGGAAATATCTGCTTCTAAATCGAAAACGCAGCTATCTTACAGAACGGTTGTCAATGTGTGCACTCAACTTCCAGAGTTAAACCCATGTGTGGATTCAGCAGACTGCAAACACTTTCTGTGCAGAGTCTCAAAACAGTCGTTTTCAGCCCAATACCGGCCTATGGAAGAAAGGGCAGTAAGCACAGGGAAATATCTGCTTCTAAATCTGAAACGCAGCTATCTAACAGAACGGTTGTCACTGTGTGCACTCACCTTCCAGAGTTAAACCCGTGTGTGGGTTCAGCAGTCTGCAAACACTTTCTGTGCAGAGTCTCAAAACAGGCGTTTTCAGCCCATTACCGGCCTATGGAAGAAAGGGCAGTAAGCACAGGGAAATATCTGCTTCTAAATCCAAAACGCAGCTATCTAACAGAAAGGTTTTCAATGTGTGCACTGCACTTCCAGAGTTTAACCCGTGTGTGGATTCAGCAGTCTACAAACACTTTCTGTGCACAGTCTCAAAACAGGCGTTTTCAGCCCAATACCGGCCTATGGAAGAAAGGGCAGTAAGCACAGGGAAATATCTGCTTCTAAATCGAAAACGTAGCTATCTAACAGAACGGTTGTCAATGTGTGCACTGAACTTCCAGAGTTAAAACCGTGTGTGGATTCAGCAGTCTGCAAACACATTCTGTGCAGAGTCTCAAAACAGGCGTTTTCAGAAAAATCCCGGCCTATGGAAGAAAGGGCAGTAAGCACAGGTTAATATCTGCTTCTAAATCCAAAACGCAGCTATCTAACAGAAAGGTTGTCAATGTGTGCACTCAACTTCCAGAGTTAAACCCGTGTGTGGATTCAGCAGTCTGCACACACTTTCTGTGCAGAGTCTCAAAACAGGCGTTTTCAGCCCAATACCGGCCTATGGAAGAAAGGGCAGTAAGCACAGGGAAATTTCTGCTTCTAAATCCAAAACGCAGCTATCTAACAGAACGGTTGTCAATGTGTGCACTCAACTTCCAGAGTGAAACCCGTGTGTGGATTCAGCAGTCTGTAAACACTTTCTGTGCAGAGTCTCAAAACAGGCGTTTTCAGCCCAATACCGGCCTATGGAAGAAAGGGCAGTAAGCACAGGGAAATATCTGCTTCTCAATCCAAAACGCAGCTATCTAACAGAATGGTTGTCAATGTGTGCACTCAACTTCCAGAGATAAATCGGTGTGTGGATTCAGCAGTCTGTAAACACTTTCTGTGCAGAGTCTCAAAACAGGCGTTTTCAGCCCAATACCGGCCTATGGAAGAAAGGGCAGTAAGCACAGGGAAATATCTGCTTCTCATCCAAAACGCAGCTATCTAACAGAACGGTTGTCAATGTGTGCACTCAGTTTCCGAGTTAAACCCGTGTGTGGATTCAGCAGTGTGCAAACACTTTCTGTGCAGAGTCTCAAAACAGGCGTTTTCATCGAAATACCGGCCTATGGAAGAAAGGGCAGTAAGCACAGGGAAATATCTGCTTCTAAATCCAAAACGCAGCTATCTAACAGAATGGTTGTCAATGTGTGCACTCAACTTCCAGAGATAAATCGGTGTGTGGATTCAGCAGTCTGTAAACACTTTCTGTGCAGAGTCTCAAAACAGGCGTTTTCAGCCCAATACCGGCCTATGGAAGAAAGGGCAGTAAGCACAGGGAAATATCTGCTTCTCATCCAAAACGCAGCTATCTAACAGAACGGTTGTCAATGTGTGCACTCAGTTTCCGAGTTAAACCCGTGTGTGGATTCAGCAGTGTGCAAACACTTTCTGTGCAGAGTCTCAAAACAGGCGTTTTCATCGAAATACCGGCCTATGGAAGAAAGGGCAGTAAGCACAGGGAAATATCTGCTTCTAAATCCAAAACGCAGCTATCTAACAGAATGGTTGTCAATGTGTGCACTCAACTTCCAGAGATAAATCGGTGTGTGGATTCAGCAGAATGCAAACACTTTCTGTGCAGAGTCTCAAAACAGGCGTTTTCAGCCCAATACCGGCCTATGGAAGAAAGGGCAGTAAGCACAGGGAAATATCTGCTTCTAAATCCAAAACGCAGCTATCTAACAGAACGGTTGTCAACGTGTGCACTCAACTTCCAGAGTTAAACCCGTGTGTGGATTCAGCAGTCTCCAAACACTTTCTGTGCAGGGTCTCAAAACAGGTGTTTTCAGCCCAATACCGGCCAATGGAAGAAAGGGCAGTAATCACAGGGAAATATCTGCTTCTAAATCCAAAACGCTGCTATCTAACAGAACGGTTGTCAACGTGTGCACTCAACTTCCAGAGTTAAACCCGTGTGTGGATTCAGCAGTCTGCAAACACTTTCTGTGCAGAGTCTCAAAACAGGCTTTTTCAGCCCAATACCGGCCTATGGAAGAAAGGGCAGTAAGCACAGAGGAATATCTGCTTCTAAATCCAAAACGCAGCTATCTAACAGAACGGTTGTCAATGTGAGCACTCAACTTCCAGAGTTAAACCTGTGTGTGGATTCAGCAGTCTGCAAACACTTTCTGTGCAGAGTCTTAAAACAGGCGTTTTCAGCCCAATACCGGCCTATGGAAGAAAGGGCAGTAAGCACAGGGAAATATCTGCTTCTAAATCCAAAACGCAGCTATCTAAAAGAACGGTTGTCAATGTGTGCACTCAACTTCCAGAGTTAAACCCGTGTGTGGATTCAGCAGTCTGCAAACACTTTCTGTGCAGAGTCTCAAAACAGGCGTTTTCAGCCCAATACCGGTCTATGGAAGAAAGGGCAGTAAGCACAGGGAAATATCTGCTTCTAAATCGAAAACGCAGCTATCTTACAGAACGGTTGTCAATGTGTGCACTCAACTTCCAGAGTTCAACCCATGTGTGGATTCAGCAGTCTGCAAACACTTTCTGTGCAGAGTCTCAAAACAGTCGTTTTCAGCCCAATACCGGCCTATGGAAGAAAGGGCAGTAAGCACAGGGAAATATCTGCTTCTAAATCCGAAACGCAGCTATCTAACAGCATGGTTGTCACTGTGTGCACTCACCTTCCAGAGGTAAACCCGTGTGTGGGTTCAGCAGTCTGCAAACACTTTCTGTGCAGAGTCTCAAAACAGGCGTTTTCAGCCCATTACCGGCCTATGGAAGAAAGGGCAGTAAGCACAGGGAAATATCTGCTTCTAAATCCAAAACGCAGCTATCTAACAGAAAGGTTGTCAATGTGTGCACTGCACTTCCAGAGTTTAACCCGTGTGTGGATTCAGCAGTCTACAAACACTTTCTGTGCACAGTCTCAAAACAGGCGTTTTCAGCCCAATACCGGCCTATGGAAGAAAGGGCAGTAAGCACAGGGAAATATCTGCTTCTAAATCGAAAACGTAGCTATCTAACAGAACGGTTGTCAATGTGTGCACTGAACTTCCAGAGTTAAAACCGTGTGTGGATTCAGCAGTCTGCAAACACATTCTGTGCAGAGTCTCAAAACAGGCGTTTTCAGAAAAATCCCGGCCTATGGAAGAAAGGGCAGTAAGCACAGGTTAATATCTGCTTCTAAATCCAAAACGCAGCTATCTAACAGAAAGGTTGTCAATGTGTGCACTCAACTTCCAGAGTTAAACCCGTGTGTGGATTCAGCAGTCTGCACACACTTTCTGTGCAGAGTCTCAAAACAGGCGTTTTCAGCCCAATACCGGCCTATGGAAGAAAGGGCAGTAAGCACAGGGAAATTTCTGCTTCTAAATCCAAAACGCAGCTATCTAACAGAACGGTTGTCAATGTGTGCACTCAACTTCCAGAGTGAAACCCGTGTGTGGATTCAGCAGTCTGTAAACACTTTCTGTGCAGAGTCTCAAAACAGGCGTTTTCAGCCCAATACCGGCCTATGGAAGAAAGGGCAGTAAGCACAGGGAAATATCTGCTTCTCAATCCAAAACGCAGCTATCTAACAGAACGGTTGTCAATGTGTGCACTCAACTTCCAGAGTTAAACCCGTGTGTGGATTCAGCAGTCTGCAAACAATTTCTATGCTGTATCTTAAAACAGGCGTTTTCATCGAAATACCGGCCTATGGAAGAAAGGGCAGTAAGCACAGGGAAATATCTGCTTCTAAATCCAAAACGCAGCTATCTAACAGAATGGTTGTCAATGTGTGCACTCAACTTCCAGAGATAAATCGGTGTGTGGATTCAGCAGACTGCAAACACTTTCTGTGCAGAGTCTCAAAACAGGCGTTTTCAGCCCAATACCGGCCTATGGAAGAAAGGGCAGTAAGCACAGGGAAATATCTGCTTCTAAATCCAAAACGCAGCTATCTAACAGAACGGTTGTCAACGTGTGCACTCAACTTCCAGAGTTAAACCCGTGTGTGGATTCAGCAGTCTGCAAACACTTTCTGTGCAGAGTCTCAAAACAGGCGTTTTCAGCCCAATACCGGCCTATGGAAGAAAGGGCAGTAAGCACAGAGGAATATCTGCTTCTAAATCCAAAACGCAGCTATCTAACAGAACGGTTGTCAATGTGAGCACTCAACTTCCAGAGTTAAACCTGTGTGTGGATTCAGCAGTCTGCAAACACTTTCTGTGCAGAGTCTCAAAACAGGCGTTTTCAGCCCAATACCGGCCTATGGAAGAAAGGGCAGTAAGCACAGGGAAATATCTGCTTCTAAATCCAAAACGCAGCTATCTAACAGAACGGTTGTCAATGTGTGCACTCAACTTCCAGAGTTAAACCCGTGTGTGGATTCAGCAGTCTGCAAACACTTTCTGTGCAGAGTCTCAAAACAGGCGTTTTCAGCCCAATACCGGTCTATGGAAGAAAGGGCAGTAAGCACAGGGAAATATCTGCTTCTAAATCGAAAACGCAGCTATCTTACAGAACGGTTGTCAATGTGTGCACTCAACTTCCAGAGTTAAACCCATGTGTGGATTCAGCAGTCTGCAAACACTTTCTGTGCAGAGTCTCAAAACAGTCGTTTTCAGCCCAATACCGGCCTATGGAAGAAAGGGCAGTAAGCACAGGGAAATATCTGCTTCTAAATCCGAAACGCAGCTATCTAACAGAACGGTTGTCACTGTGTGCACTCACCTTCCAGAGTTAAACCCGTGTGTGGGTTCAGCAGTCTGCAAACACTTTCTGTGCAGAGTCTCAAAACAGGCGTTTTCAGCCCATTACCGGCCTATGGAAGAAAGGGCAGTAAGCACAGGGAAATATCTGCTTCTAAATCCAAAACGCAGCTATCTAACAGAAAGGTTGTCAATGTGTGCACTGCACTTCCAGAGTTAAACCCGTGTGTGGATTCAGCAGTCTACAAACACTTTCTGTGCACAGTCTCAAAACAGGCGTTTTCAGCCCAATACCGGCCTATGGAAGAAAGGGCAGTAAGCACAGGGAAATATCTGCTTCTAAATCGAAAACGTAGCTATCTAACAGAACGGTTGTCAATGTGTGCACTGAACTTCCAGAGTTAAAACCGTGTGTGGATTCAGCAGTCTGCAAACACATTCTGTGCAGAGTCTCAAAACAGGCGTTTTCAGAAAAATCCCGGCCTATGGAAGAAAGGGCAGTAAGCACAGGTTAATATCTGCTTCTAAATCCAAAACGCAGCTATCTAACAGAAAGGTTGTCAATGTGTGCACTCAACTTCCAGAGTTAAACCCGTGTGTGGATTCAGCAGTCTGCACACACTTTCTGTGCAGAGTCTCAAAACAGGCGTTTTCAGCCCAATACCGGCCTATGGAAGAAAGGGCAGTAAGCACAGGGAAATTTCTGCTTCTAAATCCAAAACGCAGCTATCTAACAGAACGGTTGTCAATGTGTGCACTCAACTTCCAGAGTGAAACCCGTGTGTGGATTCAGCAGTCTGTAAACACTTTCTGTGCAGAGTCTCAAAACAGGCGTTTTCAGCCCAATACCGGCCTATGGAAGAAAGGGCAGTAAGCACAGGGAAATATCTGCTTCTAAATCCAAAACGCAGCTATCTAACAGAACGGTTGTCAATGTGAGCACTCAACTTCCACAGTTAAACCCGTGTGTGGATTCAGCAGTCTGCAAACACTTTCTGTGCAGAGTCTCAAAACAGGCGTTTTCAGCCCAATACCGGTCTATGGAAGAAAGGGCAGTAAGCACAGGGAAATATCTGCTTCTAAATCCAAAACGCAGCTATCTAAAAGAACGGTTGTCAATGTGTGCACTCAACTTCCAGAGTTAAACCCGTGTGTGGATTCAGCAGTCTGCAAACACTTTCTGTGCAGAGTCTCAAAACAGGCGTTTTCAGCCCAATACCGGTCTATGGAAGAAAGGGCAGTAAGCACAGGGAAATATCTGCTTCTAAATCGAAAACGCAGCTATCTTACAGAACGGTTGTCAATGTGTGCACTCAACTTCCAGAGTTAAACCCATGTGTGGATTCAGCAGTCTGCAAACACTTTCTGTGCAGAGTCTCAAAACAGTCGTTTTCAGCCGAATAGCGGCCTATGGAAGAAAGGGCAGTAAGCACAGGGAAATATCTGCTTCTAAATCGAAAACGTAGCTATCTAACAGAACGGTTGTCAATGTGTGCACTGAACTTCCAGAGTTAAAACCGTGTGTGGATTCAGCAGTCTGCAAACACATTCTGTGCAGAGTCTCAAAACAGGCGTTTTCAGCCCAATCCCGGCCTATGGAAGAAAGGGCAGTAAGCACAGGTTAATATCTGCTTCTAAATCCAAAACGCAGCTATCTAACAGAAAGGTTGTCGATGTGTGCACTCAACTTCCAGAGTTAAACCCGTGTGTGGATTCAGCAGTCTGCACACACTTTCTGTGCAGAGTCTCAAAACAGGCGTTTTCAGCCCAATACCGGCCTATGGAAGAAAGGGCAGTAAGCAGAGGGAAATTTCTGCTTCTAAATCCAAAACGCAGCTATCTAACAGAACGGTTGTCAACGTGTGCACTCAAATTCCGGAGTTAAACCCGTCTGTATATTCAGCAGTCTGCAAACACTTTCTGTGCAGAGTCTCAAAACAGGCGTTTTCATCCCAATACCGGCGTATGGAAGAAAGGGTAGTAAGCACAGGGATATTTCTGCTTCTAAATCCAAAGCGCAGCTGTCTAAGAGAACGGTTGTCAATGTGTGCACTCAACTTCCAGAGTTAAACCCGTGTGTGGATTCAGCAGTCTGTAAACACTTTCTGTGCAGAGTCTCAAAACAGGCGTTTTCTGCCCAATACCGGCCTATGGAAGAAAGGGCAGTAAGCACAGGGAAATATCTGCTTCTCAATCCAAAACGCAGCTATCTAACAGAAAGGTTGTCAATGTGTGCACTCAACTTCCAGAGTTAAACCCGTGTGTGGATTCAGCAGTCTGCACACACTTTCTGTGCAGAGTCTCAAAACAGGCGTTTTCAGCCCAATACCGGCCTATGGAAGAAAGGGCAGTAAGCACAGGGAAATTTCTGCTTCTAAATCCAAAACGCAGCTATCTAACAGAACGGTTGTCAATGTGTGCACTCAACTTCCAGAGTGAAACCCGTGTGTGGATTCAGCAGTCTGTAAACACTTTCTGTGCAGAGTCTCAAAACAGGCGTTTTCAGCCCAATACCGGGCTATGGAAGAAAGGGCAGTAAGCACAGGGAAATATCTGCTTCTCAATCCAAAACGCAGCTATCTAACAGAACGGTTGTCAATGTGTGCACTCAGCTTCCAGAGTTAAACCCGTGTGTGGATTCAGCAGTCTGCAAACACTTTCTGTGCAGAGTCTCAAAACAGGCGTTTTCATCGAAATACCGGCCTATGGAAGAAAGGGCAGTAAGCACAGGGAAATATCTGCTTCTAAATCCAAAACGCAGCTATCTAACAGAATGGTTGTCAATGTGTGCACTCAACTTCCAGAGATAAATCGGTGTGTGGATTCAGCAGAATGCAAACACTTTCTGTGCAGAGTCTCAAAACAGGCGTTTTCAGCCCAATACCGGCCTATGGAAGAAAGGGCAGTAAGCACAGGGAAATATCTGCTTCTAAATCCAAAACGCAGCTATCTAACAGAACGGTTGTCAACGTGTGCACTCAACTTCCAGAGTTAAACCCGTGTGTGGATTCAGCGGTCTCCAAACACTTTCTGTGCAGGGTCTCAAAACAGGTGTTTTCAGCCCAATACCGGCCTATGGAAGAAAGGGCAGTAATCACAGGGAAATATCTGCTTCTAAATCCAAAACGCTGCTATCTAACAGAACGGTTGTCAACGTGTGCACTCAACTTCCAGAGTTAAACCCGTGTGTGGATTCAGCAGTCTGCAAACACTTTCTGTGCAGAGTCTCAAAACAGGCTTTTTCAGCCCAATACCGGCCTATGGAAGAAAGGGCAGTAAGCACAGAGGAATATCTGCTTCTAAATCCAAAACGCAGCTATCTAACAGAACGGTTGTCAATGTGAGCACTCAACTTCCAGAGTTAAACCTGTGTGTGGATTCAGCAGTCTGCAAACACTTTCTGTGCAGAGTCTCAAAACAGGCGTTTTCAGCCCAATACCGGCCTATGGAAGAAAGGGCAGTAAGCACAGGGAAATATCTGCTTCTAAATCCAAAACGCAGCTATCTAAAAGAACGGTTGTCAATGTGTGCACTCAACTTCCAGAGTTAAACCCGTGTGTGGATTCAGCAGTCTGCAAACACTTTCTGTGCAGAGTCTCAAAACAGGCGTTTTCAGCCCAATACCGGTCTATGGAAGAAAGGGCAGTAAGCACAGGGAAATATCTGCTTCTAAATCGAAAACGCAGCTATCTTACAGAACGGTTGTCAATGTGTGCACTCAACTTCCAGAGTTAAACCCATGTGTGGATTCAGCAGACTGCAAACACTTTCTGTGCAGAGTCTCAAAACAGTCGTTTTCAGCCCAATACCGGCCTATGGAAGAAAGGGCAGTAAGCACAGGGAAATATCTGCTTCTAAATCTGAAACGCAGCTATCTAACAGCACGGTTGTCACTGTGTGCACTCACCTTCCAGAGTTAAACCCGTGTGTGGGTTCAGCAGTCTGCAAACACTTTCTGTGCAGAGTCTCAAAACAGGCGTTTTCAGCCCATTACCGGCCTATGGAAGAAAGGGCAGTAAGCACAGGGAAATATCTGCTTCTAAATCCAAAACGCAGCTATCTAACAGAAAGGTTGTCAATGTGTGCACTGCACTTCCAGAGTTTAACCCGTGTGTGGATTCAGCAGTCTACAAACACTTTCTGTGCACAGTCTCAAAACAGGCGTTTTCAGCCCAATACCGGCCTATGGAAGAAAGGGCAGTAAGCACAGGGAAATATCTGCTTCTAAATCGAAAACGTAGCTATCTAACAGAACGGTTGTCAATGTGTGCACTGAACTTCCAGAGTTAAAACCGTTTGTGGATTCAGCAGTCTGCAAACACATTCTGTGCAGAGTCTCAAAACAGGCGTTTTCAGAAAAATCCCGGCCTATGGAAGAAAGGGCAGTAAGCACAGGTTAATATCTGCTTCTAAATCCAAAACGCAGCTATCTAACAGAAAGGTTGTCAATGTGTGCACTCAACTTCCAGAGTTAAACCCGTGTGTGGATTCAGCAGTCTGCACACACTTTCTGTGCAGAGTCTCAAAACAGGCGTTTTCAGCCCAATACCGGCCTATGGAAGAAAGGGCAGTAAGCACAGGGAAATTTCTGCTTCTAAATCCAAAACGCAGCTATCTAACAGAACGGTTGTCAATGTGTGCACTCAACTTCCAGAGTGAAACCCGTGTGTGGATTCAGCAGTCTGTAAACACTTTCTGTGCAGAGTCTCAAAACAGGCGTTTTCAGCCCAATACCGGCCTATGGAAGAAAGGGCAGTAAGCACAGGGAAATATCTGCTTCTCAATCCAAAACGCAGCTATCTAACAGAATGGTTGTCAATGTGTGCACTCAACTTCCAGAGATAAATCGGTGTGTGGATTCAGCAGTCTGCAAACAATTTCTATGCTGTATCTTAAAACAGGCGTTTTCATCGAAATACCGGCCTATGGAAGAAAGGGCAGTAAGCACAGGGAAATATCTGCTTCTAAATCCAAAACGCAGCTATCTAACAGAATGGTTGTCAATGTGTGCACTCAACTTCCAGAGATAAATCGGTGTGTGGATTCAGCAGACTGCAAACACTTTCTGTGCAGAGTCTCAAAACAGGCGTTTTCAGCCCAATACCGGCCTATGGAAGAAAGGGCAGTAAGCACAGGGAAATATCTGCTTCTAAATCCAAAACGCAGCTATCTAACAGAACGGTTGTCAACGTGTGCACTCAACTTCCAGAGTTAAACCCGTGTGTGGATTCAGCAGTCTGCAAACACTTTCTGTGCAGAGTCTCAAAACAGGCGTTTTCAGCCCAATACCGGCCTATGGAAGAAAGGGCAGTAAGCACAGAGGAATATCTGCTTCTAAATCCAAAACGCAGCTATCTAACAGAACGGTTGTCAATGTGAGCACTCAACTTCCAGAGTTAAACCTGTGTGTGGATTCAGCAGTCTGCAAACACTTTCTGTGCAGAGTCTCAAAACAGGCGTTTTCAGCCCAATACCGGCCTATGGAAGAAAGGGCAGTAAGCACAGGGAAATATCTGCTTCTAAATCCAAAACGCAGCTATCTAACAGAACGGTTGTCAATGTGTGCACTCAACTTCCAGAGTTCAACCCGTGTGTGGATTCAGCAGTCTGCAAACACTTTCTGTGCAGAGTCTCAAAACAGGCGTTTTCAGCCCAATACCGGTCTATGGAAGAAAGGGCAGTAAGCACAGGGAAATATCTGCTTCTAAATCGAAAACGCAGCTATCTTACAGAACGGTTGTCAATGTGTGCACTCAACTTCCAGAGTTAAACCCATGTGTGGATTCAGCAGTCTGCAAACACTTTCTGTGCAGAGTCTCAAAACAGTCGTTTTCAGCCCAATACCGGCCTATGGAAGAAAGGGCAGTAAGCACACGGAAATATCTGCTTCTAAATCCGAAACGCAGCTATCTAACAGAACGGTTGTCACTGTGTGCACTCACCTTCCAGAGTTAAACCCGTGTGTGGGTTCAGCAGTCTGCAAACACTTTCTGTGCAGAGTCTCAAAACAGGCGTTTTCAGCCCATTACCGGCCTATGGAAGAAAGGGCAGTAAGCACAGGGAAATATCTGCTTCTAAATCCAAAACGCAGCTATCTAACAGAAAGGTTGTCAATGTGTGCACTGCACTTCCAGAGTTTAACCCGTGTGTGGATTCAGCAGTCTACAAACACTTTCTGTGCACAGTCTCAAAACAGGCGTTTTCAGCCCAATACCGGCCTATGGAAGAAAGGGCAGTAAGCACAGGGAAATATCTGCTTCTAAATCGAAAACGTAGCTATCTAACAGAACGGTTGTCAATGTGTGCACTGAACTTCCAGAGTTAAAACCGTGTGTGGATTCAGCAGTCTGCAAACACATTCTGTGCAGAGTCTCAAAACAGGCGTTTTCAGAAAAATCCCGGCCTATGGAAGAAAGGGCAGTAAGCACAGGTTAATATCTGCTTCTAAATCCAAAACGCAGCTATCTAACAGAAAGGTTGTCAATGTGTGCACTCAACTTCCAGAGTTAAACCCGTGTGTGGATTCAGCAGTCTGCACACACTTTCTGTGCAGAGTCTCAAAACAGGCGTTTTCAGCCCAATACCGGCCTATGGAAGAAAGGGCAGTAAGCACAGGGAAATTTCTGCTTCTAAATCCAAAACGCAGCTATCTAACAGAACGGTTGTCAATGTGTGCACTCAACTTCCAGAGTGAAACCCGTGTGTGGATTCAGCAGTCTGTAAACACTTTCTGTGCAGAGTCTCAAAACAGGCGTTTTCAGCCCAATACCGGCCTATGGAAGAAAGGGCAGTAAGCACAGGGAAATATCTGCTTCTCAATCCAAAACGCAGCTATCTAACAGAACGGTTGTCAATGTGTGCACTCAACTTCCAGAGTTAAACCCGTGTGTGGATTCAGCAGTCTGCAAACAATTTCTATGCTGTATCTTAAAACAGGCGTTTTCATCGAAATACCGGCCTATGGAAGAAAGGGCAGTAAGCACAGGGAAATATCTGCTTCTAAATCCAAAACGCAGCTATCTAACAGAATGGTTGTCAATGTGTGCACTCAACTTCCAGAGATAAATCGGTGTGTGGATTCAGCAGACTGCAAACACTTTCTGTGCAGAGTCTCAAAACAGTCGTTTTCAGCCCAATACCGGCCTATGGAAGAAAGGGCAGTAAGCACAGGGAAATATCTGCTTCTAAATCCAAAACGCAGCTATCTAACAGAACGGTTGTCAACGTGTGCACTCAACTTCCAGAGTTAAACCCGTGTGTGGATTCAGCAGTCTGCAAACACTTTCTGTGCAGAGTCTCAAAACAGGCGTTTTCAGCCCAATACCGGCCTATGGAAGAAAGGGCAGTAAGCACAGGTTAATATCTGCTTCTAAATCCAAAACGCAGCTATCTAACAGAAAGGTTGTCAATGTGTGCACTCAACTTCCAGAGTTAAACCCGTGTGTGGATTCAGCAGTCTGCACACACTTTCTGTGCAGAGTCTCAAAACAGGCGTTTTCAGCCCAATACCGGCCTATGGAAGAAAGGGCAGTAAGCACAGGGAAATTTCTGCTTCTAAATCCAAAACGCAGCTATCTAACAGAACGGTTGTCAATGTGTGCACTCAACTTCCAGAGTGAAACCCGTGTGTGGATTCAGCAGTCTGTAAACACTTTCTGTGCAGAGTCTCAAAACAGGCGTTTTCAGCCCAATACCGGCCTATGGAAGAAAGGGCAGTAAGCACAGGGAAATATCTGCTTCTCATCCAAAACGCAGCTATCTAACAGAACGGTTGTCAATGTGTGCACTCAGCTTCCAGAGTTAAACCCGTGTGTGGATTCAGCAGTGTGCAAACACTTTCTGTGCAGAGTCTCAAAACAGGCGTTTTCATCGAAATACCGGCCTATGGAAGAAAGGGCAGTAAGCACAGGGAAATATCTGCTTCTAAATCCAAAACGCAGCTATCTAACAGAATGGTTCTCAATGTGTGCACTCAACTTCCAGAGATAAATCGGTGTGTGGATTCAGCAGAATGCAAACACTTTCTGTGCAGAGTCTCAAAACAGGCGTTTTCAGCCCAATACCGGCCTATGGAAGAAAGGGCAGTAAGCACAGGGAAATATCTGCTTCTAAATCCAAAACGCAGCTATCTAACAGAACGGTTGTCAACGTGTGCACTCAACTTCCAGAGTTAAACCCGTGTGTGGATTCAGCAGTCTCCAAACACTTTCTGTGCAGGGTCTCAAAACAGGTGTTTTCAGCCCAATACCGGCCTATGGAAGAAAGGGCAGTAATCACAGGGAAATATCTGCTTCTAAATCCAAAACGCTGCTATCTAACAGAACGGTTGTCAACGTGTGCAGTCAACTTCCAGAGTTAAACCCGTGTGTGGATTCAGCAGTCTGCAAACACTTTCTGTGCAGAGTCTCAAAACAGGCTTTTTCAGCCCAATACCGGCCTATGGAAGAAAGGGCAGTAAGCACAGAGGAATATCTGCTTCTAAATCCAAAACGCAGCTATCTAACAGAACGGTTGTCAATGTGAGCACTCAACTTCCAGAGTTAAACCTGTGTGTGGATTCAGCAGTCTGCAAACACTTTCTGTGCAGAGTCTCAAAACAGGCGTTTTCAGCCCAATACCGGCCTATGGAAGAAAGGGCAGTAAGCACAGGGAAATATCTGCTTCTAAATCCAAAACGCAGCTATCTAAAAGAACGGTTGTCAATGTGTGCACTCAACTTCCAGAGTTAAACCCGTGTGTGGATTCAGCAGTCTGCAAACACTTTCTGTGCAGAGTCTCAAAACAGGCGTTTTCAGCCCAATACCGGTCTATGGAAGAAAGGGCAGTAAGCACAGGGAAATATCTGCTTCTAAATCGAAAACGCAGCTATCTTACAGAACGGTTGTCAATGTGTGCACTCAACTTCCAGAGTTAAACCCATGTGTGGATTCAGCAGTCTGCAAACACTTTCTGTGCAGAGTCTCAAAACAGTCGTTTTCAGCCCAATACCGGCCTATGGAAGAAAGGGCAGTAAGCACAGGGAAATATCTGCTTCTAAATCCGAAACGCAGCTATCTAACAGCACGGTTGTCACTGTGTGCACTCACCTTCCAGAGGTAAACCCGTGTGTGGGTTCAGCAGTCTGCAAACACTTTCTGTGCAGAGTCTCAAAACAGGCGTTTTCAGCCCATTACCGGCCTATGGAAGAAAGGGCAGTAAGCACAGGGAAATATCTGCTTCTAAATCCAAAACGCAGCTATCTAACAGAAAGGTTGTCAATGTGTGCACTGCACTTCCAGAGTTTAACCCGTGTGTGGATTCAGCAGTCTACAAACACTTTCTGTGCACAGTCTCAAAACAGGCGTTTTCAGCCCAATACCGGCCTATGGAAGAAAGGGCAGTAAGCACAGGGAAATATCTGCTTCTAAATCGAAAACGTAGCTATCTAACAGAACGGTTGTCAATGTGTGCACTGAACTTCCAGAGTTAAAACCGTGTGTGGATTCAGCAGTCTGCAAACACATTCTGTGCAGAGTCTCAAAACAGGCGTTTTCAGAAAAATCCCGGCCTATGGAAGAAAGGGCAGTAAGCACAGGTTAATATCTGCTTCTAAATCCAAAACGCAGCTATCTAACAGAAAGGTTGTCAATGTGTGCACTCAACTTCCAGAGTTAAACCCGTGTGTGGATTCAGCAGTCTGCACACACTTTCTGTGCAGAGTCTCAAAACAGGCGTTTTCAGCCCAATACCGGCCTATGGAAGAAAGGGCAGTAAGCACAGGGAAATTTCTGCTTCTAAATCCAAAACGCAGCTATCTAACAGAACGGTTGTCAATGTGTGCACTCAACTTCCAGAGTGAAACCCGTGTGTGGATTCAGCAGTCTGTAAACACTTTCTGTGCAGAGTCTCAAAACAGGCGTTTTCAGCCCAATACCGGCCTATGGAAGAAAGGGCAGTAAGCACAGGGAAATATCTGCTTCTCAATCCAAAACGCAGCTATCTAACAGAACGGTTGTCAATGTGTGCACTCAACTTCCAGAGTTAAACCCGTGTGTGGATTCAGCAGTCTGCAAACAATTTCTATGCTGTATCTTAAAACAGGCGTTTTCATCGAAATACCGGCCTATGGAAGAAAGGGCAGTAAGCACAGGGAAATATCTGCTTCTAAATCCAAAACGCAGCTATCTAACAGAATGGTTGTCAATGTGTGCACTCAACTTCCAGAGATAAATCGGTGTGTGGATTCAGCAGACTGCAAACACTTTCTGTGCAGAGTCTCAAAACAGTCGTTTTCAGCCCAATACCGGCCTATGGAAGAAAGGGCAGTAAGCACAGGGAAATATCTGCTTCTAAATCCAAAACGCAGCTATCTAACAGAACGGTTGTCAACGTGTGCACTCAACTTCCAGATTTAAACCCGTGTGTGGATTCAGCAGTCTGCAAACACTTTCTGTGCAGAGTCTCAAAACAGGCGTTTTCAGCCCAATACCGGCCTATGGAAGAAAGGGCAGTAAGCACAGAGGAATATCTGCTTCTAAATCCAAAACGCAGCTATCTAGCAGAACGGTTGTCAATGTGAGCACTCAACTTCCAGAGTTAAACCTGTGTGTGGATTCAGCAGTCTGCAAACACTTTCTGTGCAGAGTCTCAAAACAGGCGTTTTCAGCCCAGTACCGGCCTATGGAAGAAAGGGCAGTAAGCACAGGGAAATATCTGCTTCTAAATCCAAAACGCAGCTATCTAACAGAACGGTTGTCAATGTGTGCACTCAACTTCCAGAGTTAAACCCGTGTGTGGATTCAGCAGTCTGCAAACACTTTCTGTGCAGAGTCTCAAAACAGGCGTTTTCAGCCCAATACCGGTCTATGGAAGAAAGGGCAGTAAGCACAGGGAAATATCTGCTTCTAAATCGAAAACGCAGCTATCTTACAGAACGGTTGTCAATGTGTGCACTCAACTTCCAGAGTTAAACCCATGTGTGGATTCAGCAGTCTGCAAAAACTTTCTGTGCAGAGTCTCAAAACAGTCGTTTTCAGCCCAATACCGGCCTATGGAAGAAAGGGCAGTAAGCACAGGGAAATATCTGCTTCTAAATCCGAAACGCAGCTATCTAACAGAACGGTTGTCACTGTGTGCACTCACCTTCCAGAGTTAAACCCGTGTGTGGGTTCAGCAGTCTGCAAAGACTTTCTGTGCAGAGTCTCAAAACAGGCGTTTTCAGCCCATTACCGCCCTATGGAAGAAAGGGCAGTAAGCACAGGGAAATATCTGCTTCTAAATCCAAAACGCAGCTATCTAACAGAAAGGTTGTCAATGTGTGCACTGCACTTCCAGAGTTTAACCCGTGTGTGGATTCAGCAGTCTACAAACACTTTCTGTGCACAGTCTCAAAACAGGCGTTTTCAGCCCAATACCGGCCTATGGAAGAAAGGGCAGTAAGCACAGGGAAATATCTGCTTCAAAATCGAAAACGTAGCTATCTAACAGAACGGTTGTCAATGTGTGCACTGAACTTCCAGAGTTAAAACCGTGTGTGGATTCAGCAGTCTGCAAACACATTCTGTGCAGAGTCTCAAAACAGGCGTTTTCAGAAAAATCCCGGCCTATGGAAGAAAGGGCAGTAAGCACAGGTTAATATCTGCTTCTAAATCCAAAACGCAGCTATCTAACAGAACGGTTGTCAATGTGTGCACTCAACTTCCAGAGTTAAACCCGTGTGTGGATTCAGCAGTCTGCAAACAATTTCTATGCTGTATCTTAAAACAGGCGTTTTCATCGAAATACCGGCCTATGGAAGAAAGGGCAGTAAGCACAGGGAAATATCTGCTTCTAAATCCAAAACGCAGCTATCTAACAGAATGGTTGTCAATGTGTGCACTCAACTTCCAGAGATAAATCGGTGTGTGGATTCAGCAGACTGCAAACACTTTCTGTGCAGAGTCTCAAAACAGGCGTTTTCAGCCCAATACCGGCCTATGGAAGAAAGGGCAGTAAGCACAGGGAAATATCTGCTTCTAAATCCAAAACGCAGCTATCTAACAGAACGGTTGTCAATGTGAGCACTCAACTTCCACAGTTAAACCCGTGTGTGGATTCAGCAGTCTGCAAACACTTTCTGTGCAGAGTCTCAAAACAGGCGTTTTCAGCCCAATACCGGTCTATGGAAGAAAGGGCAGTAAGCACAGGGAAATATCTGCTTCTAAATCCAAAACGCAGCTATCTAAAAGAACGGTTGTCAATGTGTGCACTCAACTTCCAGAGTTAAACCCGTGTGTGGATTCAGCAGTCTGCAAACACTTTCTGTGCAGAGTCTCAAAACAGGCGTTTTCAGCCCAATACCGGTCTATGGAAGAAAGGGCAGTAAGCACAGGGAAATATCTGCTTCTAAATCGAAAACGCAGCTATCTTACAGAACGGTTGTCAATGTGTGCACTCAACTTCCAGAGTTAAACCCATGTGTGGATTCAGCAGTCTGCAAACACTTTCTGTGCATAGTCTCAAAACAGTCGTTTTCAGCCGAATAGCGGCCTATGGAAGAAAGGGCAGTAAGCACAGGGAAATATCTGCTTCTAAATCGAAAACGTAGCTATCTAACAGAACGGTTGTCAATGTGTGCACTGAACTTCCAGAGTTAAAACCGTGTGTGGATTCAGCAGTCTGCAAACACATTCTGTGCAGAGTCTCAAAACAGGCGTTTTCAGCCCAATCCCGGCCTATGGAAGAAAGGGCAGTAAGCACAGGTTAATATCTGCTTCTAAATCCAAAACGCAGCTATCTAACAGAAAGGTTGTCGATGTGTGCACTCAACTTCCAGAGTTAAACCCGTGTGTGGATTCAGCAGTCTGCACACACTTTCTGTGCAGAGTCTCAAAACAGGCGTTTTCAGCCCAATACCGGCCTATGGAAGAAAGGGCAGTAAGCAGAGGGAAATTTCTGCTTCTAAATCCAAAACGCAGCTATCTAACAGAACGGTTGTCAATGTGTGCACTCAACTTCCAGAGTGAAACCGGTGTGTGGATTCAGCAGTTTGCACCTACTTTCTGTGCAGAGTCTCAAAACAGGCGTTTTCAGCCCAATACGGGCCTATGGAGGAAAGGGCAGTAAGGACAGGGAAATATCTGCTTCTAAATCCAAAACGCAGCTATCTAACAGAACGGTTGTCAACGTGTGCACTCAAATTCCGGAGTTAAACCCGTCTGTGGATTCAGCAGTCTGGAAATACTTTCTGTGGAGAGTCTCAAAACAGGCGTGTTCAGCCCAATCCCGGCTTATGGAAGAAAGGGCAGTAAGCACAGGGAAATATCGGCTTCTAAATCCAAAACGCAGCTATCTAACAGAACGGTTGTCAATTTGTGCACTCAACGTGCAGAGTTATACCCGTGTGTGGATTCAGCAGTCTGCAGACAGTTTCTGTGCAGAGTCTCAAAACAGGTGTTTTCAACCCAATACCGGTCTATGGAAGAAAGGGCAGTAAGCACAGGGAAATATCTGCTTCTAAATCCAAAACGGAGCTACGTAACAGAACGGTTGTCAATGTGTGCACTTAACTTCCAGAGTTAAACCCGTGTGTGGATTCAGCAGTCTGCAAACACTTTCTGTGCAGAGTCTCAAAACAGGCGTTTTCAGCCCAATACCGGCGTATGGAAGAAAGGGTAGTAAGCACAGGGATATTTCTGCTTCTAAATCCAAAGCGCAGCTGTCTAACAGAACGGTTGTCAATGTGTGCACTCAACTTCCAGAGTTAAACCCGTGTGTGGATTCAGCAGTCTGTAAACACTTTCTGTGCAGAGTCTCAAAACAGGCGTTTTCTGCCCAATACCGGCCTATGGAAGAAAGGGCAGTAAGCACAGGGAAATATCTGCTTCTCAATCCAAAACGCAGCTATCTAACAGAACGGTTGTCAATGTGTGCACTCAACTTCCAGAGTTAAACCCGTCTGTGGATTCAGCAGTCTGCAAACACTTTCTGTGCAGAGTCTTAAAACAGGCGTTTTCATCGAAATACCGGCCTATGGAAGAAAGGGCAGTAAGCACAGGGAAATATCTGCTTCTAAATCCAAAACGCAGCTGTCTAACAGAATGGTTGTCAATGTGTGCACTCAACTTCCAGAGATAAATCGGTGTGTGGATTCAGCAGACTGCAAACACTTACTGTGCAGAGTCTCAAAACAGGCGTTTTCAGCCCAATACCGGCCTATGGAAGAAAGGGCAGTAAGCACAGGGAAATATCTGCTTCTAAATCCAAAACGCAGCTATCTAACAGAACGGTTGTCGACGTGTGCACTCAACTTCCAGAGTTAAACCCGTGTGTGGATTCAGCAGCCTGCAAACACTTTCTGGGCAGAGTCTCAAAACAGGCGTTTTCAGCCCAATACCGGCCTAAGGAAGAAAGGGCAGTAAGCACAGGGAAATATCTGCTTCTAAATCCAAAACGCAGCTATCTAACAGAACGGTTGTCAATGTGTGCACTAAACTTCCAGAGATAAACCCGTGTGTGGATTCAGCAGTCTGCAAACACTTTCTGTGCAGGGTCTCAAAACAGGTGTTTTCAGCCCAATACCGGCCTATGGAAGAAAGGGCAGTAAGCACAGGGAAATATCTGCTTCTAAATCCAAAACGCAGCTATCTAACAGAACGGTTGTCAACGTGTGCACTCAACTTCCAGAGTTAAACCCGTGTGTGGATTCAGCAGTCTGCAAACACTTTCTGTGCAGAGTCTCAAAACAGGCGTTTTCAGCCCAATACCGGCCTATGGAAGAAAGGGCAGTAAGCACAGGGAAATATCTGCTTCTAAATCCAAAACGCAGCTATCTAACAGAACGGTTGTCAACGTGTGCACTAAACTTCCAGAGATAAACCCGTGTGTGGATTCAGCAGTCTGCAAACACTTTCTGTGCAGGGTCTCAAAACAGGTGTTTTCAGCCCAATACCGGCCTATGGAAGAAAGGGCAGTAAGCACAGGGAAATATCTGCTTCTAAATCGGAAACGCAGCTATCTAACAGAACGGTTGTCAATGTGTGCACTCAACTTCCAGAATTAAACCCATGTGTGGATTCAGCAGTCTGCAAACACTTTCTGTGCAGAGTCTCAAAACAGGCGTTTTCAGCCCAATACCGGCCTATGGAAGAAAGGGTAGTAAGCACAGGGAAATATCTGCTTCTAAATCCAAAACGCAGCTATCTAACAGAACGGTTGTCAATGTTTGCACTCAACTTCCAGTGTTAAACCCGTGTGTGGGTTCAGCAGTCTGCAAACACTTTCTGTGCAGAGTCTCAAAACAGGCGTTTTCAGCCCAATACCGGCCTATGGAAGGAAGAAAGGGCAGTAAGCACAGGGAAATGTCTGCTTCTAAATCCAAAACGCAGCTATCTAACAGAACGGTTGTCAATGTGTGCACTCAACTTCCAGAGTTTAACCCGTGTGTGGATTCAGCAGTCTACAAACACTTTCTGTGCAGAGTCTCAAAAAAGGCGTTTTCAGCCCAATACCGGCCTATGGAAGAAAGGGCAGTAAGTACAAGGAAATATCTGCTTCTAAATCGAAAACGTAGCTATCTAACAGAACGGTTGTCAATGTGTGAACTGAACTTCCAGAGTTAAACCCGTGTGTGGATTCAGAAGTCTGCAAATACTTTCTGTGCAGAGTGTGAAAACAGGCGTTTTCAGAAAAATCCCGGCCTATGGAAGAAAGGGCAGTAAGCACAGGGAAATATCTGCTTCTAAATCCAAAACGCAGCTATCTAACAGAACGGTTGTCAATGTGTTCACTAAACTTCCAGAGATAAACCCGTGTGTGGATTCAGCAGTCTGCAAACACTTTCTGTGCAGGGTCTCAAAACAGGTGTTTTCAGCCCAATACCGGCCTATGGAAGAAAGGGCAGTAAGCACAGGGAAATATCTGCTTCTAAATCCAAAACTCTGCTATCTAACAGAATGGTTGTCAATGTGTGCACTCAACTTCCAGAGTTAAACCCGTGTGTGGATTCAGCAGTCTGCAAACATTTTCTGTGCAGAGTCTCAAACAGGCGCTTTCAGCCCAATACCGGCCTATGGAAGAAAGGGCAGTAAGCACAGAGGAATATCTGCTTCTAAATCCAAAACGCAGCTATCTAACAGAACGGTTGTCAATGTGAGCACTCAACTTCCACAGTTAAACCCGTGTGTGGATTCAGCTGTCTGCAAACACTTTATGTGCAGAGTCTCAAAACAGGCGTTTTCAGCCCAATACCGGTCTATGGAAGAAAGGGCAGTAAGCACAGGGAAATATCTGCTTCTAAATCCAAAACGCAGCTATCTAAAAGAACGGTTGTCAATGTGTGCACTCAACTTCCAGAGTTAAACCCGTGTGTGGATTCAGCAGTCTGCAAACACTTTCTGTGCAGAGTCTCAAAACAGGCGTTTTCAGCCCAATACCGGCCTATGGAAGAAAGGGCAGTAAGCACAGGGAAATTTCTGCTTCTAAATCCAAAACGCAGCTATCTAACAGAACGGTTGTCAATGTGTGCACTCAACTTCCAGAGTGAAACCGGTGTGTGGATTCAGCAGTTTGCACCTACTTGCTGTGCAGAGTCTCAAAACAGGCGTTTTCAGCCCAATACGGGCCTATGGAGGAAAGGGCAGTAAGCACAGGGAAATATCTGCTTCTAAATCCAAAACGCAGCTATCTAACAGAACGGTTGTCAACGTGTGCACTCAAATTCCGGAGTTAAACCCGTCTGTGGATTCAGCAGTCTGGAAATACTTTCTGTGGAGAGTCTCAAAACAGGCGTGTTCAGCCCAATCCCGGCTTATGGAAGAAAGGGCAGTAAGCACAGGGAAATATCGGCTTCTAAATCCAAAACGCAGCTATCTAACAGAACGGTTGTCAATTTGTGCACTCAACGTGCAGAGTTATACCCGTGTGTGGATTCAGCAGTCTGCAGACAGTTTCTGTGCAGAGTCTCAAAACAGGTGTTTTCAACCCAATACCGGTCTATGGAAGAAAGGGCAGTAAGCACAGGGAAATATCTGCTTCTAAGTCCAAAAACGGAGCTACGTAACAGAACGGTTGTCAATGTGTGCACTTAACTTCCAGAGTTAAACCCGTGTGTGGATTCAGCAGTCTGCAAACACTTTCTGTGCAGAGTCTCAAAACAGGCGTTTTCAGCCCAATACCGGCGTATGGAAGAAAGGGTAGTAAGCACAGGGATATTTCTGCTTCTAAATCCAAAGCGCAGCTGTCTAACAGAACGGTTGTCAATGTGTGCACTCAACTTCCAGAGTTAAACCCGTGTGTGGATTCAGCAGTCTGTAAACACTTTCTGTGCAGAGTCTCAAAACAGGCGTTTTCTGCCCAATACCGGCCTATGGAAGAAAGGGCAGTAAGCACAGGGAAATATCTGCTTCTCAATCCAAAACGCAGCTATCTAACAGAACGGTTGTCAATGTGTGCACTCAACTTCCAGAGTTAAACCCGTCTGTGGATTCAGCAGTCTGCAAACACTTTCTGTGCAGAGTCTTAAAACAGGCGTTTTCATCGAAATACCGGCCTATGGAAGAAACGGCAGTAAGCACAGGGAAATATCTGCTTCTAAATCCAAAACGCAGCTATCTAACAGAATGGTTGTCAATGTGTGCACTCAACTTCCAGAGATAAATCGGTGTGTGGATTCAGCAGACTGCAAACACTTACTGTGCAGAGTCTCAAAACAGGCGTTTTCAGCCCAATACCGGCCTATGGAAGAAAGGGCAGTAAGCACAGGTAAATATCTGCTTCTAAATCCAAAACGCAGCTATCTAACAGAACGGTTGTCAACGTGTGCACTCAACTTCCAGAGTAAAACCCGTGTGTGGATTCAGCAGCCTGCAAACACTTTCTGGGCAGAGTCTCAAAACAGGCGTTTTCAGCCCAATACCGGCCTATGGAAGAAAGGGCAGTAAGCACAGGGAAATATCTGCTTCTAAATCCAAAACGCAGCTATCTAACAGAACGGTTGTCAATGTGTGCACTAAACTTCCAGAGATAAACCCGTGTGTGGATTCAGCAGTCTGCAAACACTTTCTGTGCAGGGTCTCAAAACAGGTGTTTTCAGCCCAATACCGGCCTATGGAAGAAAGGGCAGTAAGCACAGGGAAATATCTGCTTCTAAATCCAAAACGCTGCTATCTAACAGAACGGTTGTCAATGTGTGCACTCAACTTCCAGAGTTAAACCCGTGTGTGGATTCAGCAGTCTGCAAACACTTTCTGTGCAGAGTCTCAAACAGGCGTTTTCAGCCCAATACCGGCCTATGGAAGGAAGAAAGGGCAGTAAGCACAGGGAAATGTCTGCTTCTAAATCCAAAACGCAGCTATCTAACAGAACGGTTGTCAATGTGTGCACTCAACTTCCAGAGTTTAACCCGTGTGTGGATTCAGCAGTCTACAAACACTTTCTGTGCAGAGTCTCAAAAAAGGCGTTTTCAGCCCAATACCGGCCTATGGAAGAAAGGGCAGTAAGTACAAGGAAATATCTGCTTCTAAATCGAAAACGTAGCTATCTAACAGAACGGTTGTCAATGTGTGAACTGAACTTCCAGAGTTAAACCCGTGTGTGGATTCAGAAGTCTGCAAATACTTTCTGTGCAGAGTGTGAAAACAGGCGTTTTCAGAAAAATCCCGGCCTATGGAAGAAAGGGCAGTAAGCACAGGGAAATATCTGCTTCTAAATCCAAAACGCAGCTATCTAACAGAACGGTTGTCATTGTGTTCACTAAACTTCCAGAGATAAACCCGTGTGTGGATTCAGCAGTCTGCAAACACTTTCTGTGCAGGGTCTCAAAACAGGTGTTTTCAGCCCAATACCGGCCTATGGAAGAAAGGGCAGTAAGCACAGGGAAATATCTGCTTCTAAATCCAAAACTCTGCTATCTAACAGAATGGTTGTCAATGTGTGCACTCAACTTCCAGAGTTAAACCCGTGTGTGGATTCAGCAGTCTGCAAACATTTTCTGTGCAGAGTCTCAAACAGGCGCTTTCAGCCCAATACCGGCCTATGGAAGAAAGGGCAGTAAGCACAGAGGAATATCTGCTTCTAAATCCAAAACGCAGCTATCTAACAGAACGGTTGTCAATGTGAGCACTCAACTTCCACAGTTAAACCCGTGTGTGGATTCAGCTGTCTGCAAACACTTTCTGTGCAGAGTCTCAAAACAGGCGTTTTCAGCCCAATACCGGTCTATGGAAGAAAGGGCAGTAAGCACAGGGAAATATCTGCTTCTAAATCCAAAACGCAGCTATCTAAAAGAACGGTTGTCAATGTGTGCACTCAACTTCCAGAGTTAAACCCGTGTGTGGATTCAGCAGTCTGCAAACACTTTCTGTGCAGAGTCTCAAAACAGGCGTTTTCAGCCCAATACCGGCCTATGGAAGAAAGGGCAGTAAGCACAGGGAAATTTCTGCTTCTAAATCCAAAACGCAGCTATCTAACAGAACGGTTGTCAATGTGTGCACTCAACTTCCAGAGTGAAACCGGTGTGTGGATTCAGCAGTTTGCACCTACTTGCTGTGCAGAGTCTCAAAACAGGCGTTTTCAGCCCAATACGGGCCTATGGAGGAAAGGGCAGTAAGCACAGGGAAATATCTGCTTCTAAATCCAAAATGCAGCTATCTAACAGAACGGTTGTCAACGTGTGCACTCAAATTCCGGAGTTAAACCCGTCTGTGGATTCAGCAGTCTGGAAATACTTTCTGTGGAGAGTCTCAAAACAGGCGTGTTCAGCCCAATCCCGGCTTATGGAAGAAAGGGCAGTAAGCACAGGGAAATATCGGCTTCTAAATCCAAAACGCAGCTATCTAACAGAACGGTTGTCAATTTGTGCACTCAACGTGCAGAGTTATACCCGTGTGTGGATTCAGCAGTCTGCAGACAGTTTCTGTGCAGAGTCTCAAAACAGGTGTTTTCAACCCAATACCGGTCTATGGAAGAAAGGGCAGTAAGCACAGGGAAATATCTGCTTCTAAGTCCAAAAACGGAGCTACGTAACAGAACGGTTGTCAATGTGTGCACTTAACTTCCAGAGTTAAACCCGTGTGTGGATTCAGCAGTCTGCAAACACTTTCTGTGCAGAGTCTCAAAACAGGCGTTTTCAGCCCAATACCGGCGTATGGAAGAAAGGGTAGTAAGCACAGGGATATTTCTGCTTCTAAATCCAAAGCGCAGCTGTCTAACAGAACGGTTGTCAATGTGTGCACTCAACTTCCAGAGTTAAACCCGTGTGTGGATTCAGCAGTCTGTAAACACTTTCTGTGCAGAGTCTCAAAACAGGCGTTTTCTGCCCAATACCGGCCTATGGAAGAAAGGGCAGTAAGCACAGGGAAATATCTGCTTCTCAATCCAAAACGCAGCTATCTAACAGAACGGTTGTCAATGTGTGCACTCAACTTCCAGAGTTAAACCCGTCTGTGGATTCAGCAGTCTGCAAACACTTTCTGTGCAGAGTCTTAAAACAGGCGTTTTCATCGAAATACCGGCCTATGGAAGAAACGGCAGTAAGCACAGGGAAATATCTGCTTCTAAATCCAAAACGCAGCTATCTAACAGAATGGTTGTCAATGTGTGCACTCAACTTCCAGAGATAAATCGGTGTGTGGATTCAGCAGACTGCAAACACTTACTGTGCAGAGTCTCAAAACAGGCGTTTTCAGCCCAATACCGGCCTATGGAAGAAAGGGCAGTAAGCACAGGTAAATATCTGCTTCTAAATCCAAAACGCAGCTATCTAACAGAACGGTTGTCAACGTGTGCACTCAACTTCCAGAGTAAAACCCGTGTGTGGATTCAGCAGCCTGCAAACACTTTCTGGGCAGAGTGTCAAAACAGGCGTTTTCAGCCCAATACCGGCCTATGGAAGAAAGGGCAGTAAGCACAGGGAAATATCTGCTTCTAAATCCAAAACGCAGCTATCTAACAGAACGGTTGTCAATGTGTGCACTAAACTTCCAGAGATAAACCCGTGTGTGGATTCAGCAGTCTGCAAACACTTTCTGTGCAGGGTCTCAAAACAGGTGTTTTCAGCCCAATACCGGCCTATGGAAGAAAGGGCAGTAAGCACAGGGAAATATCTGCTTCTAAATCCAAAACGCTGCTATCTAACAGAACGGTTGTCAATGTGTGCACTCAACTTCCAGAGTTAAACCCGTGTGTGGATTCAGCAGTCTGCAAACACTTTCTGTGCAGAGTCTCAAACAGGCGTTTTCAGCCCAATACCGGCCTATGGAAGAAAGGGCAGTAAGCACAGAGGAATATCTGCTTCTAAATCCAAAACGCAGCTATCTAACAGAACGGTTGTCAATGTGAGCACTCAACTTCCAGAGTTAAACCCGTGTGTGGATTCAGCAGTCTGCAAACACTTTCTGTGCAGAGTCTCAAAACAGGCGTTTTCAGCCCAATACCGGCCTATGGAAGAAAGGGCAGTAAGCACAGGGAAATATCTGCTTCTAAATACAAAACGCAGCTATCTAACAGAACGGTTGTCGACGTGTGCACTCAACTTCCAGAGTTAAACCCGTGTGTGGATTCAGCAGCCTGCAAACACTTTCTGGGCAGAGTCTCAAAACAGGCGTTTTCAGCCCAATACCGGCCTATGGAAGAAAGGGCAGTAAGCACAGGGAAATATCTGCTTCTAAATCCAAAACGCAGCTATCTAACAGAACGGTTGTCAATGTGTGCACTAAACTTCCAGAGATAAACCCGTGTGTGGATTCAGCAGTCTGCAAACACTTTCTGTGCAGGGTCTCAAAACAGGTGTTTTCAGCCCAATACCGGCCTATGGAAGAAAGGGCAGTAAGCACAGGGAAATATCTGCTTCTAAATCCAAAACGCAGCTATCTAACAGAACGGTTGTCAACGTGTGCACTCAACTTCCAGAGTTAAACCCGTGTGTGGATTCAGCAGTCTGCAAACACTTTCTGTGCAGAGTCTCAAAACAGGCGTTTTCAGCCCAATACCGGCCTATGGAAGAAAGGGCAGTAAGCACAGGGAAATATCTGCTTCTAAATCCAAAACGCAGCTATCTAACAGAACGGTTGTCAATGTGTGCACTAAACTTCCAGAGATAAACCCGTGTGTGGATTCAGCAGTCTGCAAACACTTTCTGTGCAGGGTCTCAAAACAGGTGTTTTCAGCCCAATACCGGCCTATGGAAGAAAGGGCAGTGAGCACAGGGAAATATCTGCTTCTAAATCGGAAACGCAGCTATCTAACAGAACGGTTCTCAATGTGTGCACTCAACTTTCAGAATTAAACCCATGTGTGGATTCAGCAGTCTGCAAACACTTTCTGTGCAGAGTCTCAAAACAGGCGTTTTCAGCCCAATACCGGCCTATGGAAGAAAGGGTAGTAAGCACAGGGAAATATCTGCTTCTAAATCCAAAACGCAGCTATCTAACAGAACGGTTGTCAATGTTTGCACTCAACTTCCAGTGTTAAACCCGTGTGTGGGTTCAGCAGTCTGCAAACACTTTCTGTGCAGAGTCTCAAAACAGGCGTTTTCAGCCCAATACCGGCCTATGGAAGGAAGAAAGGGCAGTAAGCACAGGGAAATGTCTGCTTCTAAATCCAAAACGCAGCTATCTAACAGAACGGTTGTCAATGTGTGCACTCAACTTCCAGAGTTTAACCCGTGTGTGGATTCAGCAGTCTACAAACACTTTCTGTGCAGAGTCTCAAAAAAGGCGTTTTCAGCCCAATACCGGCCTATGGAAGAAAGGGCAGTAAGTACAAGGAAATATCTGCTTCTAAATCGAAAACGTAGCTATCTAACAGAACGGTTGTCAATGTGTGAACTGAACTTCCAGAGTTAAACCCGTGTGTGGATTCAGAAGTCTGCAAATACTTTCTGTGCAGAGTGTGAAAACAGGCGTTTTCAGAAAAATCCCGGCCTATGGAAGAAAGGGCAGTAAGCACAGGGAAATATCTGCTTCTAAATCCAAAACGCAGCTATCTAACAGAACGGTTGTCAATGTGTTCACTAAACTTCCAGAGATAAACCCGTGTGTGGATTCAGCAGTCTGCAAACACTTTCTGTGCAGGGTCTCAAAACAGGTGTTTTCAGCCCAATACCGGCCTATGGAAGAAAGGGCAGTAAGCACAGGGAAATATCTGCTTCTAAATCCAAAACTCTGCTATCTAACAGAATGGTTGTCAATGTGTGCACTCAACTTCCAGAGTTAAACCCGTGTGTGGATTCAGCAGTCTGCAAACACTTTCTGTGCAGAGTCTCAAACAGGCGCTTTCAGCCCAATACCGGCCTATGGAAGAAAGGGCAGTAAGCACAGAGGAATATCTGCTTCTAAATCCAAAACGCAGCTATCTAACAGAACGGTTGTCAATGTGAGCACTCAACTTCCACAGTTAAACCCGTGTGTGGATTCAGCTGTCTGCAAACACTTTCTGTGCAGAGTCTCAAAACAGGCGTTTTCAGCCCAATACCGGTCTATGGAAGAAAGGGCAGTAAGCACAGGGAAATATCTGCTTCTAAATCCAAAACGCAGCTATCTAAAAGAACGGTTGTCAATGTGTGCACTCAACTTCCAGAGTTAAACCCGTGTGTGGATTCAGCAGTCTGCAAACACTTTCTGTGCAGAGTCTCAAAACAGGCGTTTTCAGCCCAATACCGGCCTATGGAAGAAAGGGCAGTAAGCACAGGGAAATTTCTGCTTCTAAATCCAAAACGCAGCTATCTAACAGAACGGTTGTCAATGTGTGCACTCAACTTCCAGAGTGAAACCGGTGTGTGGATTCAGCAGTTTGCACCTACTTGCTGTGCAGAGTCTCAAAACAGGCGTTTTCAGCCCAATACGGGCCTATGGAGGAAAGGGCAGTAAGCACAGGGAAATATCTGCTTCTAAATCCAAAACGCAGCTATCTAACAGAACGGTTGTCAACGTGTGCACTCAAATTCCGGAGTTAAACCCGTCTGTGGATTCAGCAGTCTGGAAATACTTTCTGTGGAGAGTCTCAAAACAGGCGTGTTCAGCCCAATCCCGGCTTATGGAAGAAAGGGCAGTAAGCACAGGGAAATATCGGCTTCTAAATCCAAAACGCAGCTATCTAACAGAACGGTTGTCAATTTGTGCACTCAACGTGCAGAGTTATACCCGTGTGTGGATTCAGCAGTCTGCAGACAGTTTCTGTGCAGAGTCTCAAAACAGGTGTTTTCAACCCAATACCGGTCTATGGAAGAAAGGGCAGTAAGCACAGGGAAATATCTGCTTCTAAGTCCAAAAACGGAGCTACGTAACAGAACGGTTGTCAATGTGTGCACTTAACTTCCAGAGTTAAACCCGTGTGTGGATTCAGCAGTCTGCAAACACTTTCTGTGCAGAGTCTCAAAACAGGCGTTTTCAGCCCAATACCGGCGTATGGAAGAAAGGGTAGTAAGCACAGGGATATTTCTGCTTCTAAATCCAAAGCGCAGCTGTCTAACAGAACGGTTGTCAATGTGTGCACTCAACTTCCAGAGTTAAACCCGTGTGTGGATTCAGCAGTCTGTAAACACTTTCTGTGCAGAGTCTCAAAACAGGCGTTTTCTGCCCAATACCGGCCTATGGAAGAAAGGGCAGTAAGCACAGGGAAATATCTGCTTCTCAATCCAAAACGCAGCTATCTAACAGAACGGTTGTCAATGTGTGCACTCAACTTCCAGAGTTAAACCCGTCTGTGGATTCAGCAGTCTGCAAACACTTTCTGTGCAGAGTCTTAAAACAGGCGTTTTCATCGAAATACCGGCCTATGGAAGAAACGGCAGTAAGCACAGGGAAATATCTGCTTCTAAATCCAAAACGCAGCTATCTAACAGAATGGTTGTCAATGTGTGCACTCAACTTCCAGAGATAAATCGGTGTGTGGATTCAGCAGACTGCAAACACTTACTGTGCAGAGTCTCAAAACAGGCGTTTTCAGCCCAATACCGGCCTATGGAAGAAAGGGCAGTAAGCACAGGTAAATATCTGCTTCTAAATCCAAAACGCAGCTATCTAACAGAACGGTTGTCAACGTGTGCACTCAACTTCCAGAGTAAAACCCGTGTGTGGATTCAGCAGCCTGCAAACACTTTCTGTGCAGAGTCTCAAAACAGGCGTTTTCAGCCCAATACCGGCCTATGGAAGAAAGGGCAGTAAGCACAGGGAAATATCTGCTTCTAAATCCAAAACGCAGCTATCTAACAGAACGGTTGTCAATGTGTGCACTAAACTTCCAGAGATAAACCCGTGTGTGGATTCAGCAGTCTGCAAACACTTTCTGTGCAGGGTCTCAAAACAGGTGTTTTCAGCCCAATACCGGCCTATGGAAGAAAGGGCAGTAAGCACAGGGAAATATCTGCTTCTAAATCCAAAACGCTGCTATCTAACAGAACGGTTGTCAATGTGTGCACTCAACTTCCAGAGTTAAACCCGTGTGTGGATTCAGCAGTCTGCAAACACTTTCTGTGCAGAGTCTCAAACAGGCGTTTTCAGCCCAATACCGGCCTATGTAAGAAAGGGCAGTAAGCACAGAGGAATATCTGCTTCTAAATCCAAAACGCAGCTATCTAACAGAACGGTTGTCAATGTGAGCACTCAACTTCCAGAGTTAAACCCGTGTGTGGATTCAGCAGTCTGCAAACACTTTCTGTGCAGAGTCTCAAAACAGGCGTTTTCAGCCCAATACCGGCCTATGGAAGAAAGGGCAGTAAGCACAGGGAAATATCTGCTTCTAAATCCAAAACGCAGCTATCTAAAAGAACGGTTGTCAATGTGTGCACTCAACTTCCAGAGTTAAACCCGTGTGTGGATTCAGCAGTCTGCAAACACTTTCTGTGCAGAGTCTCAAAACAGGCGTTTTGAGCCCAATACCGGTCTATGGAAGAAAGGGCAGTAAGCACAGGGAAATATCTGCTTCTATATCGAAAACGCAGCTATCTTACAGAACGGTTGTCAATGTGTGCACTCAACTTCCAGAGTTAAACCCATGTGTGGATTCAGCAGTCTGCAAACACTTTCTGTGCAGAGTCTCAAAACAGGCGTTTTCAGCCCAATACCGGCCTATGGAAGAAAGGGCAGTAAGCACAGGGAAATATCTGCTTCTAAATCGAAAACGCAGCTATCTTACAGAACGGTTGTCAATGTTTGCACTCAACTTCCAGAGTTAAACCCGTGTGTGGGTTCAGCAGTCTGCAAACACTTTCTGTGCAGAGTCTCAAAACAGGCGTTTTCAGCCCATTACCGGCCTATGGAAGAAAGGGGAGTAAGCACAGGGAAATATCTGCTTCTAATTCCAAAACGCAGCTATCTAACAGGAAGGTTGTCAATGTGTGCACTCCACTTCCAGAGTTTAACCCGTGTGTGGATTCAGCAGTCTACAAACACTTTCTGTGCAGAGTCTCAAAACAGGCGTTTTCAGCCCAATACCGGCCTATGGAAGAAAGGGCAGTAAGCACAGGGAAATATCTGCTTCTAAATCGAAAACGTAGCTATCTAACAGAACGGTTGTCAATGTGTGCACTGAACTTCCAGAGTTAAAACCGTGTGTGGATTCAGCAGTCTGCAAACACATTCTGTGCAGTCTCAAAACAGGCGTTTTCAGAAAAATCCCGGCCTATGGAAGAAAGGGCTGTAAGCACAGGTTAATATCTGCTTCTAAATCCAAAATGCAGCTATCTAACAGAAAGGTTGTCGCTGTGTGCACTCAACTTCCAGAGTTAAACCCGTGTGTGGATTCAGCAGTCTGCACACACTTTCTGTGCAGAGTCTCAAAACAGGCGTTTTCAGCCCAATACCGGCCTATGGAAGAAAGGGCAGTAAGCACAGGGAAATTTCTGCTTCTAAATCGAAAACGCAGCTATCTAACAGAACGGTTGTCAATGTGTGCACTCAACTTCCAGAGTGAAACCCGTGTGTGGATTCAGCAGTCTGCACCTACTTTCTGTGCAGAGTCTCAAAACAGGCGTTTTCAGCCCAATACCGGCCTATGGAAGAAAGGGCAGTAAGCACAGGGAAATATCTGCTTCTAAATCCAAAACGCAGCTATCTAACAGAACGGTTGTCAACGTGTGCACTCAACTTCCAGAGTTAAACCCGTGTGTGGATTCAGCAGTCTGCAAACACTTTCTTTGCAGAGTCCCAAAACAGGCGTTTTCTGCCCAATACCGGCCTATGGAAGAAAGGGCAGTAAGCACAGGGAAATATCTGCTTCTAAATCCAAAACGCAGCTATCTAACAGAACGGTTGTCAATGTGTGCACTAAACTTCCAGAGATAAACCCGTGTGTGGATTCAGCAGTCTGCAAACACTTTCTGTGCAGGGTCTCAAAACAGGTGTCTTCAGCCCAATACCGGCCTATGGAAGAAAGGGCAGTTAGCACAGGGAAATATCTGCTTCTAAATCCAAAACGCTGCTATCTAACAGAACAGTTGTCAATGTGTGCAGTCAACTTCCAGAGTTAAACCCGTGTGTGGATTCAGCAGTCTACAAACACTTTCTGAGCAGAGTCTCAAAACAGGCGTTTTCAGCCCAATACCGACCTATGGAAGAAAGGGCAGTAAGCACAGGGAAATATGTGCTTCTAAATCCAAAACGTAGCTATCTAACAGAACGGTTGTCAATGTGTGCACTGAACTTCCAGAGTTAAACTCGTGTGTGGATTCAGCAGTCTGCAAACACATTCTGTGCAGAGTCTCAAAACAGGCGTTTTCAGAAAAACCCCGGCCTATGGAAGAAAGGGCAGTAAGCACAGGGAAATATCTGCTTCTAAATCCAAAACGCAGCTATCTAACAGAAAGGTTGTCAATGTGTGCACTCAACTTCCAGAGTTAAACCCGTGTGTGGATTCAGCAGTCTGCAAACACTTTCTGTGCAGAGTCTCAAAACAGGCGTTTTCAGCCCATTACCGGGCTATGGAAGAAAGGGCAGTAAGCACAGGGAAATATCTGCTTCTAAATCCAAAACGCAGCTGTCTAACAGAACGGTTGTCAACGTGTGCACTGAACTTCCAGAGTTAATCCCGTGTGTGGATTCAGCAGTCTGCAAACACATTCTGTGCATAGTCTCAAAACAGGCGTTTTCAGAAAAATCCCGGCCTATGGAAGAAAGGGCAGTAAGCACAGGGAAATGTATGCTTCTAAATCCAAAACGTAGCTATCTAACAGAAAGGTTGTCAATGTGTGCACTCAACTACCAGAGTTAATCCCGTGTGTGGATTCAGCAGTCTGCAAACACTTTCTGTGCAGAGTCTCAAAACAGGCGTTTTCAACCCAATAACAGCCTATGGAAAAAAGGGCTGTAAGCACAGGGAAATTTCTGCTTCTAAATCCAAAACGCAGCTATCTAACAGAACGGTTGTCAATGTGTGCACTCAACTTCCAGAGTTAAACCCGTGTGTGGATTCAGCAGTCTGCAAACACTTTCTGTGCAGAGTCTCAAAACAGGCATTTTCAGCCCAATACCGGCCTATGGAAGAAAGGGCAGTAAGCACAGGGAAATATCTGCTTCTAAATCCAAAACGCAGCTGTCTAACAGAACGGTTGTCAACGTGTGCACTCAAATTCCGGAGTTAAACCCGTCTGTGGATTCAGCAGTCTGGAAATACTTTCTGTGGAGAGTCTCAAAACAGGCGTTTTCAGCCCAATCCCGGCTTATGGAAGAAAGGGCAGTAAGCACAGGGAAATATCGGCTTCTAAATCCAAAACGCAGCTATCTAACAGCAAGGTTGTCAATGTGTGCACTCAACTTCCAGAGTTAAACCCGTGTGTGGATTCCGCAGTCTGCAAACACTTTCTGTGCAGAGTCTCAAAACAGGCGTTTTCAGCCCAATACCGGCCTATGGAAGAAAGGGCAGTAAGCACAGGGAAATATCTGCTTCTAAATCCAAAACGCAGCTATCTAACAGAACGGTTGTCAATGTGTGCACTCAACTTCCAGAGTTAATCCCGTGTGTGGGTTCAGCAGTCTGCAAACACTTTCTGTGCAGAGTCTCAAAACAGGCGTTTTCAGCCCAATACCGGCCTATGGAAGAAAGGGCAGTAAGCACAGGGAAATATCTGCTTCTAAATCCAAAACGCAGCTATCTAACAGAACGGTTGTCAATGTGTGCACTCAACTTCCAGAGTTTAACCCGTGTGTGGATTCAGCAGTCTACAAACACTTTCTGTGCAGAGTCTCAAAAAAGGCGTTTTCAGCCCAATACCGGCCTATGGAAGAAAGGGCAGTAAGTACAGGGAAATATCTGCTTCTAAATCGAAAACGTAGCTATCTAACAGAACGGTTGTCAATGTGTGCACTGAACTTCCAGAGTTAAAACCGTGTGTGGATTCAGCAGTCTGCAAACACATTCTGTGCAGAGTCTCAAAACAGGCGTTTTCAGCCCAATACCGGCCTATGGAAGAAAGGGCAGTAAGCACAGGGAAATATCTGCTTCTAAATCCAAAGCGCAGGTGTCTAACAGAACGGTTGTCAATGTGTGCACTCAACTTCCAGAGTTAAACCCGTGTGTGGATTCAGCAGTCTGCAAACACATTCTGTGCAGAGTCTCAAAAAAGGCGTTTTCAGCCCAATACCGGCCTATGGAAGAAAGGGCAGTAAGTACAGGGAAATATCTGCTTCTAAATCGAAAACGTAGCTATCTAACAGAACGGTTGTCAATGTGTGCACTGAACTTCCAGAGTTAAACCCGTCTGTGTATTCAGCAGTCTGCAAACACTTTCTGTGCAGAGTCTCAAAACAGGCGTTTTCAGAAAAATCCCGGCCTATGGAAGAAAGGGCAGTAAGCACAGGGAAATATCTGCTTCTATATCGAAAACGCAGCTATCTTACAGAACGGTTGTCAATGTGTGCACTCAACTTCCAGAGTTAAACCCATGTGTGGATTCAGCAGTCTGCAAACACTTTCTGTGCAGAGTCTCAAAACAGGCGTTTTCAGCCCAATACCGGCCTATGGAAGAAAGGGCAGTAAGCACAGGGAAATATCTGCTTCTAAATCGAAAACGCAGCTATCTTACAGAACGGTTGTCAATGTTTGCACTCAACTTCCAGTGTTAAACCCGTGTGTGGGTTCAGCAGTCTGCAAACACTTTCTGTGCAGAATCTCAAAACAGGCGTTTTCAGCCCATTACCGGCCTATGGAAGAAAGGGGAGTAAGCACAGGGAAATATCTGCTTCTAATTCCAAAACGCAGCTATCTAACAGGAAGGTTGTCAATGTGTGCACTCCACTTCCAGAGTTTAACCCGTGTGTGGATTCAGCAGTCTACAAACACTTTCTGTGCAGAGTCTCAAAACAGGCGTTTTCAGCCCAATACCGGCCTATGGAAGAAAGGGCAGTAAGCACAGGGAAATATCTGCTTCTAAATCGAAAACGTAGCTATCTAACAGAACGGTTGTCAATGTGTGCACTGAACTTCCAGAGTTAAAACCGTGTGTGGATTCAGCAGTCTGCAAACACATTCTGTGCAGAGTCTCAAAACAGGCGTTTTCAGAAAAATCCCGGCCTATGGAAGAAAGGGCTGTAAGCACAGGTTAATATCTGCTTCTAAATCCAAAATGCAGCTATCTAACAGAAAGGTTGTCGCTGTGTGCACTCAACTTCCAGAGTTAAACCCGTGTGTGGATTCAGCAGTCTGCACACACTTTCTGTGCAGAGTCTCAAAACAGGCGTTTTCAGCCCAATACCGGCCTATGGAAGAAAGGGCAGTAAGCACAGGGAAATTTCTGCTTCTAAATCGAAAACGCAGCTATCTAACAGAACGGTTGTCAATGTGTGCACTCAACTTCCAGAGTGAAACCCGTGTGTGGATTCAGCAGTCTGCACCTACTTTCTGTGCAGAGTCTCAAAACAGGCGTTTTCAGCCCAATACCGGCCTATGGAAGAAAGGGCAGTAAGCACAGGGAAATATCTGCTTCTAAATCCAAAACGCAGCTATCTAACAGAACGGTTGTCAACGTGTGCACTCAACTTCCAGAGTTAAACCCGTGTGTGGATTCAGCAGTCTGCAAACACTTTCTTTGCAGAGTCCCAAAACAGGCGTTTTCAACCCAATACCGGCCTATGGAAGAAAGGGCAGTAAGCACAGGGAAATATCTGCTTCTAAATCCAAAACGCAGCTATCTAACAGAACGGTTGTCAATGTGTGCACTAAACTTCCAGAGATAAACCCGTGTGTGGATTCAGCAGTCTGCAAACACTTTCTGTGCAGGGTCTCAAAACAGGTGTTTTCAGCCCAATACCGGCCTATGGAAGAAAGGGCAGTTATCACAGGGAAATATCTGCTTCTAAATCCAAAACGCTGCTATCTAACAGAACAGTTGTCAATGTGTGCAGTCAACTTCCAGAGTTAAACCCGTGTGTGGATTCAGCAGTCTACAAACACTTTCTGAGCAGAGTCTCAAAACAGGCGTTTTCAGCCCAATACCGACCTATGGAAGAAAGGGCAGTAAGCACAGGGAAATATGTGCTTCTAAATCCAAAACGTAGCTATCTAACAGAACGGTTGTCAATGTGTGCACTGAACTTCCAGAGTTAAACTCGTGTGTGGATTCAGCAGTCTGCAAACACATTCTGTGCAGAGTCTCAAAACAGGCGTTTTCAGAAAAATCCCGGCCTATGGAAGAAAGGGCAGTAAGCACAGGGAAATATCTGCTTCTAAATCCAAAACGCAGCTATCTAACAGAAAGGTTGTCAATGTGTGCACTCAACTTCCAGAGTTAAACCCGTGTGTGGATTCAGCAGTCTGCAAACACTTTCTGTGCAGAGTCTCAAAACAGGCGTTTTCAGCCCATTACCGGGCTATGGAAGAAAGGGCAGTAAGCACAGGGAAATATCTGCTTCTAAATCCAAAACGCAGCTATCTAATAGAAAGGTTGTCAATGTGTGCACTCAACTTCCAGAGTTTAACCCGTGTGTGGATTCAGCAGTCTACAAACACTTTCTGTGCAGAGTCTCAAAACAGGCGTTTTCAGCCTAATACCGGCCTATGGAAGAAAGGGCAGTAAGTACAGGGAAATATCTGCTTCTAAATCGAAAACGTATCTATCTAACAGAACGGTTGTCAATGTGTGCACTGAACTTCCAGAGTTAAACCCGTGTGTGGATTCAGCAGTCTGCAAACACATTCTGTGCATAGTCTCAAAACAGGCGTTTTCAGAAAAATCCCGGCCTATGGAAGAAAGGGCAGTAAGCACAGGGAAATGTATGCTTCTAAATCCAAAACGTAGCTATCTAACAGAAAGGTTGTCAATGTGTGCACTCAACTACCAGAGTTAATCCCGTGTGTGGATTCAGCAGTCTGCAAACACTTTCTGTGCAGAGTCTCAAAACAGGCGTTTTCAACCCAATAACAGCCTATGGAAAAAAGGGCTGTAAGCACAGGGAAATTTCTGCTTCTAAATCCAAAACGCAGCTATCTACCAGAACGGTTGTCAATGTGTGCACTCAACTTCCAGAGTTTAACCCGTGTGTGGATTCAGCAGTCTACAAACACTTTCTGTGCAGAGTCTCAAAAAAGGCGTTTTCAGCCCAATACCGGCCTATGGAAGAAAGGGCAGTAAGTACAGGGAAATATCTGCTTCTAAATCGAAAACGTAGCTATCTAACAGAACGGTTGTCAATGTGTGCACTGAACTTCCAGAGTTAAACCCGTCTGTGTATTCAGCAGTCTGCAAACACTTTCTGTGCAGAGTCTCAAAACAGGCGTTTTCAGCCCAATACCGGCCTATGGAAGAAAGGGCAGTAAGCACAGGGAAATATCTGCTTCTAAATCGAAAACGTAGCTATCTAACAGAACGGTTGTCAATGTGTGCACTGAACTTCCAGAGTTAAAACCGTGTGTGGATTCAGCAGTCTGCAAACACATTCTGTGCAGAGTCTCAAAACAGGCGTTTTCAGAAAAATCCCGGCCTATGGAAGAAAGGGCTGTAAGCACAGGTTAATATCTGCTTCTAAATCCAAAATGCAGCTATCTAACAGAAAGGTTGTCGATGTGTGCACTCAACTTCCAGAGTTAAACCCGTGTGTGGATTCAGCAGTCTGCACACACTTTCTGTGCAGAGTCTCAAAACAGGCGTTTTCAGCCCAATACCGGCCTATGGAAGAAAGGGCAGTAAGCACAGGGAAATTTCTGCTTCTAAATCGAAAACGCAGCTATCTAACAGAACGGTTGTCAATGTGTGCACTCAACTTCCACAGTGAAACCCGTGTGTGGATTCAGCAGTCTGCACCTACTTTCTGTGCAGAGTCTCAAAACAGGCGTTTTCAGCCCAATACCGGCCTATGGAAGAAAGGGCAGTAAGCACAGGGAAATATCTGCTTCTAAATCCAAAACGTAGCTATCTAACAGAACGGTTGTCAACGTGTGCACTCAACTTCCAGAGTTAAACCCGTGTGTGGATTCAGCAGTCTGCAAACACTTTCTTTGCAGAGTCCCAAAACAGGCGTTTTCAGCCCAATACCGGCCTATGGAAGAAAGGGCAGTAAGCACAGGGAAATATCTGCTTCTAAATCCAAAACGCAGCTATCTAACAGAACGGTTGTCAATGTGTGCACTAAACTTCCAGAGATAAACCCGTGTGTGGATTCAGCAGTCTGCAAACACTTTCTGTGCAGGGTCTCAAAACAGGTGTTTTCAGCCCAATACCGGCCTATGGAAGAAAGGGCAGTTAGCACAGGGAAATATCTGCTTCTAAATCCATAACGCTGCTATCTAACAGAACGGTTGTCAATGTGTGCAGTCCACTTCCAGAGTTAAACCCGTGTGTGGATTCAGCAGTCTACAAACACTTTCTGAGCAGAGTCTCAAAACAGGCGTTTTCAGCCCAATACCGACCTATGGAAGAAAGGGCAGTAAGCACAGGGAAATATGTGCTTCTAAATCCAAAACGTAGCTATCTAACAGAACGGTTGTCAATGTGTGCACTGAACTTCCAGAGTTAAACTCGTGTGTGGATTCAGCCGTCTGCAAACACATTCTGTGCAGAGTCTCAAAACAGGCGTTTTCAGAAAAATCCCGGCCTATGGAAGAAAGGGAAGTAAGCACAGGGAAATATCTGCTTCTAAATCCAAAACGCAGCTATCTAACAGAAAGGTTGTCAATGTGTGCACTCAACTTCCAGAGTTAAACCCGTGTGTGGATTCAGCAGTCTGCAAACACTTTCTGTGCAGAGTCTCAAAACAGGCGTTTTCAGCCCATTACCGGGCTATGGAAGAAAGGGCAGTAAGCACAGGGAAATATCTGCTTCTAAATCCAAAACGCAGCTATCTAATAGAAAGGTTGTCAATGTGTGCACTCAACTTCCAGAGTTTAACCCGTGTGTGGATTCAGCAGTCTACAAACACTTTCTGTGCAGAGTCTCAAAACAGGCGTTTTCAGCCTAATACCGGCCTATGGAAGAAAGGGCAGTAAGTACAGGGAAATATCTGCTTCTAAATCGAAAACGTATCTATCTAACAGAAGGGTTGTCAATATGTGCACTGAACTTCCAGAGTTAAACCCGTGTGTGGATTCAGCAGTCTGCAAACACATTCTGTGCATAGTCTCAAAACAGGCGTTTTCAGAAAAATCCCGGCCTATGGAAGAAAGGGCAGTAAGCACAGGGAAATGTATGCTTCTAAATCCAAAACGTAGCTATCTAACAGAAAGGTTGTCAATGTGTGCACTCAACTACCAGAGTTAATCCCGTGTGTGGATTCAGCAGTCTGCAAACACTTTCTGTGCAGAGTCTCAAAACAGGCGTTTTCAACCCAATAACAGCCTATGGAAGAAAGGGCTGTAAGCACAGGGAAATTTCTGCTTCTAAATCCAAAACGCAGCTATCTAACAGAACGGTTGTCAATGTGTGCACTCAACTTCCAGAGTTTAACCCGTGTGTGGATTCAGCAGTCTACAAACACTTTCTGTGCAGAGTCTCAAAAAAGGCGTTTTCAGCCCAATACCGGCCTATGGAAGAAAGGGCAGTAAGTACAGGGAAATATCTGCTTCTAAATCGAAAACGTAGCTATCTAACAGAACGGTTGTCATTGTGTGCACTGAACTTCCAGAGTTAAACCCGTGTGTGGATTCAGCAGTCTGCAAACACATTCTGTGCAGAGTCTCAAAACAGGCGTTTTCAGCCCAATACCGGCCTATGGAAGAAAGGGCAGTAAGCACAGGGAAATATCTGCTTCTAAATCCAAAGCGCAGGTGTCTAACAGAACGGTTGTCAATGTGTGCACTCAACTTCCAGAGTTAAACCCGTGTGTGGATTCAGCAGTCTGCAAACACATTCTGTGCAGAGTCTCAAAACAGGCGTTTTCAGAAAAATCCCGGCCTATGGAAGAAAGGGCAGTAAGCACAGGGAAATATCTGCTTCTAAATCCAAAACGCAGCTATCTACCAGAACGGTTGTCAATGTGTGCACTCAACTTCCAGAGTTTAACCCGTGTGTGGATTCAGCAGTCTACAAACACTTTCTGTGCAGAGTCACAAAAAAGGCGTTTTCAGCCCAATACCGGCCTATGGAAGAAAGGGCAGTAAGTACAGGGAAATATCTGCTTCTAAATCGAAAACGTAGCTATCTAACAGAACGGTTGTCAATGTGTGCACTGAACTTCCAGAGTTAAACCCGTCTGTGTATTCAGCAGTCTGCAAACACTTTCTGTGCAGAGTCTCAAAACAGGCGTTTTCAGCCCAATACCGGCCTATGGAAGAAAGGGCAGTAAGCACAGGGAAATATCTGCTTCTAAATCCAAAACGCAGCTATCTAAAAGAACGGTTGTCAATGTGTGCACTCAACTTCCAGAGTTAAAGCCGTGTGTGGATTCAGCAGTCTGCAAACACTTTCTGTGCAGAGTCTCAAAACAGGCATTTTCAGTACAATACCGGCCTATGGAAGAAAGGCAGTAAGCGCAGGGAAATATCTGCTTCTAAATCCAAAACGCAGCTATCTGACAGAACGGTTGTCAACGTTTGCACTCAACTTCCAGAGTTAAACCCGCGTGTGGGTTCAGCAGTCTGCAAACACTTTCTGTGCAGAGTCTCAAAACAGTCGTTTTCAGCCCAATACCGGCCTATGGAAGAAAGGGCAGTAAGCACAGGGAAATATCTGCTTCTAAATCCAAAACGCAGCTATCTAACAGAACGGTTGTCAATGTGTGCACTCAACTTCCAGAGTTAATCCCGTGTGTGGATTCAGCAGTCTGCAAACACATTCTGTGCAGAGTCTCAAAACAGGCGTTTTCAGCCCAATACCGGCATATGGAAGAAATGGCAGTCAGCACAGGGAAATATCTGCTTCTAAATCCAAAATGCAGCTGTCTAACAGAACGGTTGTCAATGTGTGCACTCAACTTCCAGAGTTTAACCCGTGTGTGGATTCAGCAGTCTGCACACACTTTCTGTGCAGAGTCTCAAAATAGGCGTTTTCAGCCCAATACCGGCCTATGGAAGAAAGGGCAGTAAGCACAGGGAAATTTCTGCTTCTAAATCCAAAACGCAGCTATCTAAGAGAACGGTTGTCAATGTGTGCACTCAACTTCCAGAGTTAAACCCGTGTGTGGATTCAGCAGTCTGCAAACCCTTTCTGTGCAGAGTCTCAAAACAGGCGTTTTCAGCCCAATACCGGCCTATGGAAAAAAGGGCAGTAAGCACAGGGAAATTTCTGCTACTAAATCCAAAGCGCAGCTATCTAACAGAACGGTTGTCAATGTGTGCACTCAACTTCCAGAGTTAAACCCGTGTGTGGATTCAGCAGTCTGCACACACTTTCTGTGCAGAGTCTCAAAACAGGCGTTTTCAGCCCAATACCGGCCTATGGAAGAAAGGGCAGTAAGCACAGGGAAATATCTGCTTCTAAATCCAAAACGCAGCTATGTAACAGAACGGCTGTCAATGTGTGCACTCAACTTCCAGAGTTAAACCCGTGTGTGGATTCAGCAGTCTGCAAACACTTTCTGTGCAGAGTCTCAAAACAGGCGTTTTCAGCCCAATACCGGCCTATGGAAGAAAGGGCAGTAAGCACAGGGAAATTTCTGCTTCTAAATCTAAAACGCAGCTATCTAACAGAACGGTTGTCAATGTGTGCACTCAACTTCCAGAGTTAACCCCGTGTGTGGATTCAGCAGTCTGCAAACACATTCTGTGCAGAATCTCAAAACAGGCGTTTTCAGCCCAATACCGGCATATGGAAGAAACGGCAATAAGCACAGGGAAATATCTGCTTCTCAATCCAAAACGCAGCTATCTAACAGAACGGTTGTCAATGTGTGCACTTAACTTCCAGAGTTTAACCCGTGTGTGGATTCAGCAGTCTGCAAACACTTTCTGTGCAGAGTCTCAAAACAGGCATTTTCAGCCCAATACCGACCTATGGAAGAAAGGGCAGTAAGCACAGGGAAATATCTGCTTCTTAATCGAAAACGAGGCTATCTAACAGAACGCTTGTCAATGTGTGCACTGAACTTCCAGAGTTAAACCCGTGTGTGGATTCAGCAGTCTGCAAACGCTTTCTGTGCAGAGTCTCAAAACAGGCGTTTTCAGAAAAATCCCGGCCTATGGAAGAAAGGGCAGTAAGCACAGGGAAATATCTGCTTCTAAATCCAAAACGCAGCTATTTAACAGAAAGTTTGTCAACGTGTGCACTCAACTTCCAGAGTTAAACCCGTGTGTGGATTCAGCAGTCTGCACACACTTTCTGTGCAGAGTCTCAAAACAGGCGTTTTCAGCCCAATACCGGCCTATGGAAGAAAGGGCACTAAGCACAGGGAAATATCTGCTTCTAAATCCAAAACGCAGCTATATAACAGAACGGTTGTCAATGTGTGTACTCAACTTCCAGAGTTAAACCCGTGTGTGGATTCATCAGTCTGCAAACACTTTCTGTGCAGAGTCTCAAAACAGGCGTTTTCAGCCCAATGCCGGCCTGTGGAAGAAAGGGCAGTAAGCACAGGAAAATATCTGCTTCTCAATCGAAAATGCAGCTATCTAACAGAACGGTTTTCAATGTGTGCACTCAACTTCCAGAGTTAAACCCGTGTTTGTATTCAGCAGTCTGCAAACACTTTCTGTGCAGAGTCTCAAAACAGGGGTTTTCAGCCCAATACCGGCCTATGGAAGAAAGGGCAGTAAGCAGAAGGAAATATCTGATTCTAAATCCAAAACGCAGCTATCTAACAACGGTTGTCAATGTGTGCACTCAACTTCCAGAGATCAACCCGTGTGTGGGTTCAGCAGTCTGCAAACACTTTCTGTGCAGAGTCTCAAAACAGGCGTTTTCAGCCCAATCCCGGCCTATGGAAGAAAGGGCAGTAAGCACAGGGAAATATCTGCTTCTAAATCCAAAACGCAGCTATCTGACAGAACGGTTGTCAATGTGTGCACTCAACTTCCAGAGTTAATCCCGTATGTGGATTCAGCAGTCTGCAAACACATTCTGTGCAGAGTCTCAAAACAGGCGTTTTCAGCCCAATACTGGCATATGGAAGAAAGGGCAGTAAGCACAGGGAAATATCTGCTTCTAAATCCAAAACGCAGCTATCTAACAGAACGGTTGTCAATGTGTGCACTCAACTTCCAGAGTTTAACCCGTGTGTGGATTCAGCAGTCTGCAAACACTTTCTGTGCAGAGTCTCAAAACAGGCGTTTTCAGCCCAATACCGACCTATGGAAGAAAGGGCAGTAAGCACAGGGAAATATCTGCTTCTTAATCGAAAACGAGGCTATCTAACAGAACGCTTGTCAATGTGTGCACTGAACTTCCAGAGTTAAACCCGTGTGTGGATTCAGCAGTCTGCAAACACTTTCTGTGCAGAGTCTCAAAACAGGCATTTTCAGAAAAGTCCCGGCCTAAGGACGAAAGGGCAGTAAGCACAGGGAAATATCTGCTTCTAAATCCAAAACGCAGCTATGTAACAGAACAGTTTTCAATGTGTGCACCGAACTTCCAGAGTTAAACCCGTGTGTGGACTCAGCAGTCTGCAAACACTTTCTGTGCAGAGTCTCAAAACAGGCGTTTTCAGCCCAATACCGGCCTATGGAAGAAAGGGCAGTAAGCACAGGGAAATATCTGCTTCTAAATCCAAAACGCAGCTATCTAACAGAACGGTTGTCAATTTGTGCACTCAACATCCAGAGTTAAACCCGTGTGTGGATTCAGCAGTCTGCAAACACGTTCCGTGCAGAATCTCAAAACAGGAGTTTTCAGCCCAATACCGGCCTATGGAAGAAAGGGCAGTAAGCACAGGGAAATATCTGCTTCTGAATCCAAAACGCAGCTATCTAACAGAAGGTTTGTCAATGTGTGCACTCAACATCCAGAGTTAAACCCTTGTGTGGATTCAGCAGTCTACAAACACTTTCTGTGCAGAGTCACAAAAAAGGCGTTTTCAGCCCAATACCGGCCTATGGAAGAAAGGGCAGTAAGTACAGGGAAATATCTGCTTCTAAATCGAAAACGTAGCTATCTAACAGAACGGTTGTCAATGTGTGCACTGAACTTCCAGAGTTAAACCCGTCTGTGTATTCAGCAGTCTGCAAACACTTTCTGTGCAGAGTCTCAAAACAGGCGTTTTCAGCCCAATACCGGCCTATGGAAGAAAGGGCAGTAAGCACAGGGAAATATCTGCTTCTAAATCCAAAACGCAGCTATCTAAAAGAACGGTTGTCAATGTGTGCACTCAACTTCCAGAGTTAAAGCCGTGTGTGGATTCAGCAGTCTGCAAACACTTTCTGTGCAGAGTCTCAAAACAGGCATTTTCAGTACAATACCGGAATATGGAAGAAAGGCAGTAAGCGCAGGGAAATATCTGCTTCTAAATCCAAAACGCAGCTATCTGACAGAACGGTTGTCAACGTTTGCACTCAACTTCCAGAGTTAAACCCGCGTGTGGGTTCAGCAGTCTGCAAACACTTTCTGTGCAGAGTCTCAAAACAGGCGTTTTCAGCCCAATCCCGGCCTATGGAAGAAAGGGCAGTAAGCACAGGGAAATATCTGCTTCTAAATCCAAAACGCAGCTATCTGACAGAACGGTTGTCAATGTGTGCACTCAACTTCCAGAGTTAATCCCGTATGTGGATTCAGCAGTCTGCAAACACATTCTGTGCAGAGTCTCAAAACAGGCGTTTTCAGCCCAATACTGGCATATGGAAGAAAGGGCAGTAAGCACAGGGAAATATCTGCTTCTAAATCCAAAACGCAGCTATCTAACAGAACGGTTGTCAATGTGTGCACTCAACTTCCAGAGTTTAACCCGTGTGTGGATTCAGCAGTCTGCAAACACTTTCTGTGCAGAGTCTCAAAACAGGCGTTTTCAGCCCAATACCGACCTATGGAAGAAAGGGCAGTAAGCACAGGGAAATATCTGCTTCTTAATCGAAAACGAGGCTATCTAACAGAACGCTTGTCAATGTGTGCACTGAACTTCCAGAGTTAAACCCGTGTGTGGATTCAGCAGTCTGCAAACACTTTCTGTGCAGAGTCTCAAAACAGGCATTTTCAGAAAAGTCCCGGCCTAAGGACGAAAGGGCAGTAAGCACAGGGAAATATCTGCTTCTAAATCCAAAACGCAGCTATGTAACAGAACAGTTTTCAATGTGTGCACTGAACTTCCAGAGTTAAACCCGTGTGTGGACTCAGCAGTCTGCACACACTTTCTGTGCAGAGTCTCAAAACAGGCGTTTTCAGGCCAATCACGGCCTATGGAAGAAAGGGCAGTAAGCACAGGGAAATATCTGCTTCTAAATCCAAAACGCAGCTATCTAACAGAAGGTTTGTCAATGTGTGCACTCAACTTCCAGAGTTAAACCCGTGGGTGGATTCAGCAGTCTGCAAACACTTTCTGTGAAGAGTCTCATAACAGGCCTTTTCAGCCCAATACCGGCCTATGGAAGAAATGGCAGTAAGCACAGGGAAATATCTGCTTCTAAATCCAAAACGCAGCTATCTAAGAGAACGGTTGTCAATGTGTGCACTCAACTTCCAGAGTTAAACCCGTGTGTGGATTCAGCAGTCTGCAAACACTTTCTGTGCAGGGTCTCAAAACAGGCGTTTTCAGCCCAATACCGGCCTATGGAAGAAAGGGCAGTAAGCACAGAGGAATATCTGCTTCTAAATCCAAAACGCAGCTATCTAACAGAACGGTTGTCAATGTGTGCACTCAACATCCAGAGTTAAACCCGTGTGTGGATTCAGCAGTCTGCAAACACGTTCCGTGCAGAGTCTCAAAACAGGAGTTTTCAGCCCAATACCGGCCTAAGGAAGAAAGGGCAGTAAGCACAGGGAAATATCTGCTTCTAAATCCATACGCAGCTATCTAACAGAAGGTTTGACAATGTGTGCACTCAACTTCCAGAGTTAAACCCGTGGGTAGATTCAGCAGTCTGCAAACACTTTCTGTGCAGAGTCTCATAACAGGCCTTTTCAGCTAAATACCGGCCTATGGAAGAAAGGGCAGTAAGCACAGGGAAATATCTGCTTCTAAATCCAAAACGCAGCTATCTAACAGAACGGTTGTCAATGTGTGCACTGAACTTCCAGAGTTAAACCCGTGTGTGGACTCAGCAGTCTGCAAACACTTTCTGTGCAGAGTCTCAAAACAGGCGTTTTCAGCCCAATACCGGCCTATGGAAGAAAGGGCAGTAAGCACAGGGAAATATCTGCTTCTAAATCCAAAACGCAGCTATCTAACAGAAAGGTTGTCAATGTGTGCACTCAACTTCCAGAGTTAAACCCGTGTGTGGATTCAGCAGTCTGCAAACACTTTCTGTGCAGAGTCTCAAAACAGGCGTTTTCAGCCCATTACCGGGCTATGGAAGAAAGGGCAGTAAGCACAGGGAAATATCTGCTTCTAAATCCAAAACGCAGCTATCTAATAGAAAGGTTGTCAATGTGTGCACTCAACTTCCAGAGTTTAACCCGTGTGTGGATTCAGCAGTCTACAAACACTTTCTGTGCAGAGTCTCAAAACAGGCGTTTTCAGCCTAATACCGGCCTATGGAAGAAAGGGCAGTAAGTACAGGGAAATATCTGCTTCTAAATCGAAAACGTATCTATCTAACAGAACGGTTGTCAATGTGTGCACTGAACTTCCAGAGTTAAACCCGTGTGTGGATTCAGCAGTCTGCAAACACATTCTGTGCATAGTCTCAAAACAGGCGTTTTCAGAAAAATCCCGGCCTATGGAAGAAAGGGCAGTAAGCACAGGGAAATGTATGCTTCTAAATCCAAAACGTAGCTATCTAACAGAAAGGTTGTCAATGTGTGCACTCAACTACCAGAGTTAATCCCGTGTGTGGATTCAGCAGTCTGCAAACACTTTCTGTGCAGAGTCTCAAAACAGGCGTTTTCAACCCAATAACAGCCTATGGAAGAAAGGGCTGTAAGCACAGGGAAATTTCTGCTTCTAAATCCAAAACGCAGCTATCTAACAGAACGGTTGTCAATGTGTGCACTCAACTTCCAGAGTTAAACCCGTGTGTGGATTCAGCAGTCTGCAAACACTTTCTGTGCAGAGTCTCAAAACAGGCATTTTCAGCCCAATACCGGCCTATGGAAGAAAGGGCAGTAAGCACAGGGAAATATCTGCTTCTAAATCCAAAGCGCAGGTGTCTAACAGAACGGTTGTCAATGTGTGCACTCAACTTCCAGAGTTAAACCCGTGTGTGGATTCAGCAGTCTGCAAACACATTCTGTGCAGAATCTCAAAACAGGCGTTTTCAGAAAAATCCCGGCCTATGGAAGAAAGGGCAGTAAGCACAGGGAAATATCTGCTTCTAAATCCAAAACGCAGCTATCTAACAGAAAGGTTGTCAATGTGTGCACTCAACTTCCAGAGTTAAACCCGTGTGTGGATTCAGCAGTCTGCAAACACTTTCTGTGCAGAGTTTCAAAACAGGCGTTTTCAGCCCAATACCGGCCTATGGAAGAAAGGGCAGTAAGCACAGGGAAATATCTGCTTCTAAATCCAAAACGCAGCTATCTACCAGAACGGTTGTCAATGTGTGCACTCAACTTCCAGAGTTTAACCCGTGTGTGGATTCAGCAGTCTACAAACACTTTCTGTGCAGAGTCACAAAAAAGGCGTTTTCAGCCCAATACCGGCCTATGGAAGAAAGGGCAGTAAGTACAGGGAAATATCTGCTTCTAAATCGAAAACGTAGCTATCTAACAGAACGGTTGTCAATGTGTGCACTGAACTTCCAGAGTTAAACCCGTCTGTGTATTCAGCAGTCTGCAAACACTTTCTGTGCAGAGTCTCAAAACAGGCGTTTTCAGCCCAATACCGGCCTATGGAAGAAAGGGCAGTAAGCACAGGGAAATATCTGCTTCTAAATCCAAAACGCAGCTATCTAAAAGAACGGTTGTCAATGTGTGCACTCAACTTCCAGAGTTAAAGCCGTGTGTGGATTCAGCAGTCTGCAAACACTTTCTGTGCAGAGTCTCAAAACAGGCATTTTCAGTACAATACCGGCCTATGGAAGAAAGGCAGTAAGCGCAGGGAAATATCTGCTTCTAAATCCAAAACGCAGCTATCTGACAGAACGGTTGTCAACGTTTGCACTCAACTTCCAGAGTTAAACCCGCGTGTGGGTTCAGCAGTCTGCAAACACTTTCTGTGCAGAGTCTCAAAACAGTCGTTTTCAGCCCAATACCGGCCTATGGAAGAAAGGGCAGTAAGCACAGGGAAATATCTGCTTCTAAATCCAAAACGCAGCTATCTAACAGAACGGTTGTCAATGTGTGCACTCAACTTCCAGAGTTAATCCCGTGTGTGGATTCAGCAGTCTGCAAACACATTCTGTGCAGAGTCTCAAAACAGGCGTTTTCAGCCCAATACCGGCATATGGAAGAAATGGCAGTCAGCACAGGGAAATATCTGCTTCTAAATCCAAAATGCAGCTGTCTAACAGAACGGTTGTCAATGTGTGCACTCAACTTCCAGAGTTTAACCCGTGTGTGGATTCAGCAGTCTGCACACACTTTCTGTGCAGAGTCTCAAAACAGGCGTTTTCAGCCCAATACCGGCCTATGGAAGAAAGGGCAGTAAGCACAGGGAAATTTCTGCTTCTAAATCCAAAACGCAGCTATCTAACAGAAAGGTTGTCAATGTGTGCACTCAACTTCCAGAGTTAAACCCGTGTGTGGATTCAGCAGTCTGCAAACACTTTCTGTGCAGAGTCTCAAAACAGGCGTTTTCTGCCCATTACCGGGCTATGGAAGAAAGGGCAGTAAGCACAGGGAAATATCTGCTTCTAAATCCAAAACGCAGCTATCTAATAGAAAGGTTGTCAATGTGTGCACTCAACTTCCAGAGTTTAACCCGTGTGTGGATTCAGCAGTCTACAAACACTTTCTGTGCAGAGTCTCAAAACAGGCGTTTTCAGCCTAATACCGGCCTATGGAAGAAAGGGCAGTAAGTACAGGGAAATATCTGCTTCTAAATCGAAAACGTATCTATCTAACAGAACGGTTGTCAATGTGTGCACTGAACTTCCAGAGTTAAACCCGTGTGTGGATTCAGCAGTTTGCAAACACATTCTGTGCATAGTCTCAAAACAGGCGTTTTCAGAAAAATCCCGGACTATGGAAGAAAGGGCAGTAAGCACAGGGAAATGTATGCTTCTAAATCCAAAATGTAGCTATCTAACAGAAAGGTTGTCAATGTGTGCACTCAACTACCAGAGTTAATCCCGTGTGTGGATTCAGCAGTCTGCAAACACTTTCTGTGCAGAGTCTCAAAACAGGCGTTTTCAACCCAATAACAGCCTATGGAAGAAAGGGCTGTAAGCACAGGGAAATTTCTGCTTCTAAATCCAAAACGCAGCTATCTAACAGAACGGTTGTCAATGTGTGCACTCAACTTCCAGAGTTAAACCCGTGTGTGGATTCAGCAGTCTGCAAACACTTTCTGTGCAGAGTCTCAAAACAGGCATTTTCAGCCCAATACCGGCCTATGGAAGAAAGGGCAGTAAGCACAGGGAAATATCTGCTTCTAAATCCAAAACGCAGCTGTCTAACAGAACGGTTGTCAACGTGTGCACTCAAATTCCGGAGTTAAACCCGTCTGTGGATTCAGCAGTCTGGAAATACTTTCTGTGGAGAGTCTCAAAACAGGCGTTTTCAGCCCAATCCCGGCTTATGGAAGAAAGGGCAGTAAGCACAGGGAAATATCGGCTTCTAAATCCAAAACGCAGCTATCTAACAGCAAGGTTGTCAATGTGTGCACTCAACTTCCAGAGTTAAACCCGTGTGTGGATTCCGCAGTCTGCAAACACTTTCTGTGCAGAGTCTCAAAACAGGCGTTTTCAGCCCAATACCGGCCTATGGAAGAAAGGGCAGTAAGCACAGGGAAATATCTGCTTCTAAATCCAAAGCGCAGGTGTCTAACAGAACGGTTGTCAATGTGTGCACTCAACTTCCAGAGTTAAACCCGTGTGTGGATTCAGCAGTCTGCAAACACATTCTGTGCAGAGTCTCAAAACAGGCGTTTTCAGAAAAATCCCGGCCTATGGAAGAAAGGGCAGTAAGCACAGGGAAATATCTGCTTCTAAATCCAAAACGCAGCTATCTAACAGAAAGGTTGTCAATGTGTGCACTCAACTTCCAGAGTTAAACCCGTGTGTGGATTCAGCAGTCTGCAAACACTTTCTGTGCAGAGTTTCAAAACAGGCGTTTTCAGCCCAATACCGGCCTATGGAAGAAAGGGCAGTAAGCACAGGGAAATATCTGCTTCTAAATCCAAAACGCAGCTATCTACCAGAACGGTTGTCAATGTGTGCACTCAACTTCCAGAGTTTAACCCGTGTGTGGATTCAGCAGTCTACAAACACTTTCTGTGCAGAGTCACAAAAAAGGCGTTTTCAGCCCAATACCGGCCTATGGAAGAAAGGGCAGTAAGTACAGGGAAATATCTGCTTCTAAATCGAAAACGTAGCTATCTAACAGAACGGTTGTCAATGTGTGCACTGAACTTCCAGAGTTAAACCCGTCTGTGTATTCAGCAGTCTGCAAACACTTTCTGTGCAGAGTCTCAAAACAGGCGTTTTCAGCCCAATACCGGCCTATGGAAGAAAGGGCAGTAAGCACAGGGAAATATCTGCTTCTAAATCCAAAACGCAGCTATCTAAAAGAACGGTTGTCAATGTGTGCACTCAACTTCCAGAGTTAAAGCCGTGTGTGGATTCAGCAGTCTGCAAACACTTTCAGTGCAGAGTCTCAAAACAGGTATTTTCAGTACAATACCGGCCTATGGAAGAAAGGCAGTAAGCGCAGGGAAATATCTGCTTCTAAATCCAAAACGCAGCTATCTGACAGAACGGTTGTCAACGTTTGCACTCAACTTCCAGAGTTAAACCCGCGTGTGGGTTCAGTAGTCTGCAAACACTTTCTGTGCAGAGTCTCAAAACAGTCGTTTTCAGCCCAATACCGGCCTATGGAAGAAAGGGCAGTAAGCACAGGGAAATATCTGCTTCTAAATCCAAAACGCAGCTATCTAACAGAACGGTTGTCAATGTGTGCACTCAACTTCCAGAGTTAATCCCGTGTGTGGATTCAGCAGTCTGCAAACACATTCTGTGCAGAGTCTCAAAACAGGCGTTTTCAGCCCAATACCGGCATATGGAAGAAATGGCAGTCAGCACAGGGAAATATCTGCTTCTAAATCCAAAATGCAGCTGTCTAACAGAACGGTTGTCAATGTGTGCACTCAACTTCCAGAGTTTAACCCGTGTGTGGATTCAGCAGTCTGCACACACTTTCTGTGCAGAGTCTCAAAACAGGCGTTTTCAGCCCAATACCGGCCTATGGAAGAAAGGGCAGTAAGCACAGGGAAATTTCTGCTTCTAAATCCAAAACGCAGCTATCTAAGAGAACGGTTGTCAATGTGTGCACTCAACTTCCAGAGTTAAACCCGTGTGTGGATTCAGCAGTCTGCAAACCCTTTCTGTGCAGAGTCTCAAAACAGGCGTTTTCAGCCCAATACCGGCCTATGGAAAAAAGGGCAGTAAGCACAGGGAAATTTCTGCTACTAAATCCAAAGCGCAGCTATCTAACAGAACGGTTGTCAATGTGTGCACTCAACTTCCAGAGTTAAACCCGTGTGTGGATTCAGCAGTCTGCACACACTTTCTGTGCAGAGTCTCAAAACAGGCGTTTTCAGCCCAATACCGGCCTATGGAAGAAAGGGCAGTAAGCACAGGGAAATATCTGCTTCTAAATCCAAAACGCAGCTATGTAACAGAACGGCTGTCAATGTGTGCACTCAACTTCCAGAGTTAAACCCGTGTGTGGATTCAGCAGTCTGCAAACACTTTCTGTGCAGAGTCTCAAAACAGGCGTTTTCAGCCCAATACCGGCCTATGGAAGAAAGGGCAGTAAGCACAGGGAAATTTCTGCTTCTAAATCTAAAACGCAGCTATCTAACAGAACGGTTGTCAATGTGTGCACTCAACTTCCAGAGTTAACCCCGTGTGTGGATTCAGCAGTCTGCAAACACATTCTGTGCAGAATCTCAAAACAGGCGTTTTCAGCCCAATACCGGCATATGGAAGAAAGGGCAATAAGCACAGGGAAATATCTGCTTCTCAATCCAAAACGCAGCTATCTAACAGAACGGTTGTCAATGTGTGCACTTAACTTCCAGAGTTTAACCCGTGTGTGGATTCAGCAGTCTGCAAACACATCCTGTGCAGAGTCTCAAAACAGGCATTTTCAGCCCAATACCGACCTATGGAAGAAAGGGCAGTAAGCACAGGGAAATATCTGCTTCTTAATCGAAAACGAGGCTATCTAACAGAACGCTTGTCAATGTGTGCACTGAACTTCCAGAGTTAAACCCGTGTGTGGATTCAGCAGTCTGCAAACGCTTTCTGTGCAGAGTCTCAAAACAGGCGTTTTCAGAAAAATCCCGGCCTATGGAAGAAAGGGCAGTAAGCACAGGGAAATATCTGCTTCTAAATCCAAAACGCAGCTATCTAACAGAAAGTTTGTCAACGTGTGCACTCAACTTCCAGAGTTAAACCCGTGTGTGGATTCAGCAGTCTGCACACAGTTTCTGTGCAGAGTCTCAAAACAGGCGTTTTCAGCCCAATACCGGCCTATGGAAGAAAGTGCAGTAAGCACAGGGAAATATCTGCTTCTAAATCCAAAACGCAGCTATCTAACAGAACGGTTGTCAATGTGTGTACTCAACTTCCAGAGTTAAACCCTTGTGTGGATTCAGCAGTCTGCAAACACTTTCTGTGCAGAGTCTCAAAACAGGCGTTTTCAGCCCAATACCGGCCTATGGAAGAAAGGGCACTAAGCACAGGGAAATATCTGCTTCTAAATCCAAAACGCAGCTATATAACAGAACGGTTGTCAATGTGTGTACTCAACTTCCAGCGTTAAACCCGTGTGTGGATTCATCAGTCTGCAAACACTTTCTGTGCAGAGTCTCAAAACAGGCGTTTTCAGCCCAATGCCGGCCTGTGGAAGAAAGGGCAGTAAGCACAGGAAAATATCTGCTTCTCAACCGAAAATGCAGCTATCTAACAGAACGGTTGTCAATGTGTGCACTCAACTTCCAGAGTTAAACCCGTGTTTGTATTCAGCAGTCTGCAAACACTTTCTGTGCAGAGTCTCAAAACAGGGGTTTTCAGCCCAATACCGGCCTATGGAAGAAAGGGCAGTAAGCAGAAGGAAATATCTGATTCTAAATCCAAAACGCAGCTATCTAACAACGGTTGTCAATGTGTGCACTCAACTTCCAGAGATAAACCCGTGTGTGGGTTCAGCAGTCTGCAAACACTTTCTGTGCAGAGTCTCAAAACAGGCGTTTTCAGCCCAATCCCGGCCTATGGAAGAAAGGGCAGTAAGCACAGGGAAATATCTACTTCTAAATCCAAAACGCAGCTATCTGACAGAACGGTTGTCAATGTGTGCACTCAACTTCCAGAGTTAATCCCGTATGTGGATTCAGCAGTCTGCAAACACATTCTGTGCAGAGTCTCAAAACAGGCGTTTTCAGCCCAATACTGGCATATGGAAGAAAGGGCAGTAAGCACAGGGAAATATCTGCTTCTAAATCCAAAACGCAGCTATCTAACAGAACGGTTGTCAATGTGTGCACTCAACTTCCAGAGTTTAACCCGTGTGTGGATTCAGCAGTCTGCAAACACTTTCTGTGCAGAGTCTCAAAACAGGCGTTTTCAGCCCAATACCGACTTATGGAAGAAAGGGCAGTAAGCACAGGGAAATATCTGCTTCTTAATCGAAAACGAGGCTATCTAACAGAACGCTTGTCAATGTGTGCACTGAACTTCCAGAGTTAAACCCGTGTGTGGATTCAGCAGTCTGCAAACACTTTCTGTGCAGAGTCTCAAAACAGGCATTTTCAGAAAAGTCCCGGCCTAAGGACGAAAGGGCAGTAAGCACAGGGAAATATCTGCTTCTAAATCCAAAACGCAGCTATGTAACAGAACAGTTTTCAATGTGTGCACTGAACTTCCAGAGTTAAACCCGTGTGTGGACTCAGCAGTCTGCAAACACTTTCTGTGCAGAGTCTCAAAACAGGCGTTTTCAGCCCAATACCGGCCTATGGAAGAAAGGGCAGTAAGCACAGGGAAATATCTGCTTCTAAATCCAAAACGCAGCTATCTAACAGAACGGTTGTCAATGTGTGCACTCAACATCCAGAGTTAAACCCGTGTGTGGATTCAGCAGTCTGCAAACACGTTCCGTGCAGAATCTCAAAACAGGAGTTTTCAGCCCAATACCGGCCTATGGAAGAAAGGGCAGTAAGCACAGGGAAATATCTGCTTCTGAATCCAAAACGCAGCTATCTAACAGAAGGTTTGTCAATGTGTGCACTCAACATCCAGAGTTAAACCCTTGTGTGGATTCATCAGTCTGCAAACACTTTCTGTGCAGAGTCTCAAAACAGGCGTTTTCAGCCCAATACCGGCCTATGGAAGAAAGGGCAGTAAGCACAGGAAAATATCTGCTTCTAAATCGAAAACGCAGCTATCTAACAGAATGGTTGTCAATGAGTGCACTCAACTTCCAGAGTTAAACCCGTGTGTGGATTCAGCAGTCTGCAAACACTTTCTGTGCAGAGTCTCAAAACAGGCGTTTTCAGCCCAATACCGGCCTATGGAAGAAAGGGCAGTAAGCACAGGGAAATATCTGATTCTAAATCCAAAACGCAGCTATCTAAAAAACGGTTGTCAATGTGTGCACTCAACTTCCAGAGTTAAACCCGTGTGTGTGTTCGGCAGTCTGCAAACACTTTCTGTGCAGAGTCTCAAAACAGGCGTTTTCAGCCCAATCCCGGCCTATGGAAGAAAGGGCAGTAAGCACAGGGAAATATCTGCTTCTAAATCCAAAACGCAGCTATCTAACAGAACGGTTGTCAATGTGTGCACTCAACTTCCAGAGTTTAACCCGTGTGTGGATTCAGCAGTCTGCAAACACTTTCTGTGCAGAGGCTCAAAACAGGCGTTTTCAGCCCAATACCGACCTATGGAAGAAAGGGCAGTAAGCACAGGGAAATATCTGCTTCTTAATCGAAAACGAGGCTATCTAACAGAACGCTTGTCAATGTGTGCACTGAACTTCCAGAGTTAAACCCGTGTGTGGATTCAGCAGTCTGCAAACACTTTCTTTGCAGAGTCTCAAAACAGGCGTTTTCAGAAAAATCCCGGCCTATGGAAGAAAGGGCAGTAAGCACAGGGAAATATCTGCTTCTAAATCCAAAACGCAGCTATCTAACAGAAAGTTTGTCAACGTGTGCACTCAACTTCCAGAGTTAAACCCGTGTGTGGATTCAGCAGTCTGCACACAGTTTCTGTGCAAAGTCTCAAAACAGGCGTTTTCAGCCCAATACCGGCCTATGGAAGAAAGGGCAGTAAGCACAGGGAAATTTCTGCTTCTAAATCCAAAACGCAGCTATCTAACAGAACGGTTGTCAATGTGTACACTCAATTTCCAGAGTTAAACCCGTGTGTGGATTCAGCAGTCTGCAAACACTTTCTGTGCAGAGTCTCAAAACATGCGTTTTCAGCCCAATACCGGCCTATGGAAGAAATGGCAGTAAGCACAGGGAAATATCTGCTTCTAAATCCAAAACGCAGCTATCTAACAGAACGGTTGTCAATGTGTGCACTCAACTTCCAGAATTAACCTGTGTGTGGATTCAGCAGTCTGCACACACTTTCTGTGCAGAGTCTCAAAACAGGCGTTTTCAGGCCAATCACGGCCTATGGAAGAAAGGGCAGTAAGCACAGGGAAATATCTGCTTCTAAATCCAAAACGCAGCTATCTAACAGAAGGTTTGTCAATGTGTGCACTCAACTTCCAGAGTTAAACCCGTGGGTGGATTCAGCAGTCTGCAAACACTTTCTGTGAAGAGTCTCATAACAGGCCTTTTCAGCCCAATACCGGCCTATGGAAGAAATGGCAGTAAGCACAGGGAAATATCTGCTTCTAAATCCAAAACGCAGCTATCTAACAGAACGGTTGTCAATGTGTGCACTCAACTTCCAGAGTTAAACCCGTGTGTGGATTCAGCAGTCTGCAAACACTTTCTGTGCAGGGTCTCAAAACAGGCGTTTTCAGCCCAATACCGGCCTATGGAAGAAAGGGCAGTAAGCACAGAGGAATATCTTCTTCTAAATCCAAAACGCAGCTATCTAACAGAACGGTTGTCAATGTGTGCACTCAACATCCAGAGTTAAACCCGTGTGTGGATTCAGCAGTCTGCAAACACGTTCCGTGCAGAGTCTCAAAACAGGAGTTTTCAGCCCAATACCGGCCTAAGGAAGAAAGGGCAGTAAGCACAGGGAAATATCTGCTTCTAAATCCATACGCAGCTATCTAACAGAAGGTTTGTCAATGTGTGCACTCAACTTCCAGAGTTAAACCCGTGGGTAGATTCAGCAGTCTGCAAACACTTTCTGTGCAGAGTCTCATAACAGGCCTTTTCAGCTAAATACCGGCCTATGGAAGAAAGGGCAGTAAGCACAGGGAAATATCTGCTTCTAAATCCAAAACGCAGCTATCTAACAGAACGGTTGTCAATGTGTGCACTGAACTTCCAGAGTTAAACCCGTGTGTGGACTCAGCAGTCTGCAAACACTTTCTGTGCAGAGTCTCAAAACAGGCGTTTTCAGCCCAATACCGGCCTATGGAAGAAAGGGCAGTAAGCACAGGGAAATATCTGCTTCTAAATCCAAAACGCAGCTATCTAACAGAATGGTTGTCAATGTGTGCACTCAACATCCAGAGTTAAACCCGTGTGTGGATTCAGCAGTCTGCAAACACGTTCCGTGCAGAGTCTCAAAACAGGAGTTTTCAGCCCAATACCGGCCTATGGAAGAAAGGTCAGTAAGCACAGGGAAATATCTGCTTCTGAATCCAAAACGCAGCTATCTAACAGAACGGTTGTCAATGTGTGCACTCAACATCCAGAGTTAAACCCTTGTGTGGATTCATCAGTCTGCAAACACTTTCTGTGCAGAGTCTCAAAACAGGCGTTTTCAGCCCAATACCGGCCTATGGAAGAAATGGCACTAAGCACAGGGAAATATCTGCTTCTAAATCCAAAACGAAGCTATCTAACAGAACGGTTGTCAACGTGTGCACTCAAATTCCAGAGTTAAACCCGACTGTGGATTCACCATTCTGCACACACTTTCTGTGCAGAGTCTCAAAACAGGCGTTTTCAGCCCAATACCGGCCTATGGAAGAAAGGGCAGTAAGCCCAGGGAAATTTCTGCTTCTATATCCAAAACGCAGCTATCTAACAGAACGGTTGACAATGTGTGCACTCAACTTCCAGAGTTAAACCCGTGTGTGGATTCAGCAGTCTGCAAACACTTTCTCTGCAGAGTCTCAAAACAGGCGTTTTCAGCCCAATACCGGCCTATGGAAGAAAGAGCAGTAAGCACAGGGAAATATCTGCTTCTAAATCCAAAACGCAGCTATCTAACAGAACGGTTGTCAATGTGTGCACTCAACTTCCAGAGTTTAACCCGTGTGTGGATTCAGCAGTCTACAAACACTTTCTGTGCAGAGTCTCAAAAAAGGCGTTTTCAGCCCAATACCGGCCTATGGAAGAAAGGGCAGTAAGTACAGGGAAATATCTGCTTCTAAATCGAAAACGTAGCTATCTAACAGAACGGTTGTCAATGTGTGCACTGAACTTCCAGAGTTAAACCCGTCTGTGTATTCAGCAGTCTGCAAACACTTTCTGTGCAGAGTCTCAAACAGGCGTTTTCAGCCCAATACCGGCCTATGGAAGAAAGGGCAGTAAGCACAGGGAAATATCTGCTTCTAAATCCAAAACGCAGCTATCTAAAAGAACGGTTGTCAATGTGTGCACTCAACTTCCAGAGTTAAAGCCGTGTGTGGATTCAGCAGTCTGCAAACACTTTCTGTGCAGAGTCTCAAAACAGGCATTTTCAGCACAATACCGGCCTATGGAAGAAAGGCAGTAAGCGCAGGGAAATATCTGCTTCTAAATCCAAAACGCAGCTATCTAACAGAACGGTTGTCAATGTGTGCACTCAACTTCCAGAGTTTAACCCGTGTGTGGATTCAGCAGTCTGCAAACACTTTCTGTGCAGAGTCTCAAAGCAGGCGTTTTCAGCCCAATACCGACCTATGGAAGAAAGGGCAGTAAGCACAGGGAAATATCTGCTTCTTAATCGAAAACGAGGCTAACTAACAGAACGCTTGTCAATGTGTGCACTGAACTTCCAGAGTTAAACCCGTGTGTGGATTCAGCAGTCTGCAAACACTTTCTGTGCAGAGTCTCAAAACAGGCGTTTTCAGAAAAGTCCCGGCCTATGGAAGAAAGGGCAGTAAGCACAGGGAAATATCTGCTTCTAAATCCAAAACGTAGCTATCTAACAGAACGGTTTTCAATGTGTGCACTGAACTTCCAGAGTTAAACCCGTGTGTGGACTCAGCAGTCTGCAAACACTTTCTGTGCAGAGTCTCAAAACAGGCGTTTTCAGCCCAATACCGGCCTATGGAAGAAAGGGCAGTAAGAACAGGGAAATATCTGCTTCTAAATCCAAAACGCAGCTATCTAACAGAACGGTTGTCAATGTGTGCACTCAACATCCAGAGTTAAACCCGTGTGTGGATTCAGCAGTCTGCAAACACGTTCCGTGCAGAATCTCAAAACAGGCGTTTTCAGCCCAATACCGGCTTATGGAAGAAAGGGCAGTAAGCACAGGGAAATATCGGCTTCTAAATCCAAAACGCAGCTATCTAACAGAACGGTTTTCAATTTGTGCACTCAACGTGCAGAGTTATACCCGTGTGTGGATTCAGCAGTCTGCAAACACTTCCTGTGCAGGGTCTCAAAACAGGCGTTTTCAGCCCAATACCGGCCTATGGAAGAAAGGGCAGTAAGCACAGAGGAATATCTGCTTCTAAATCCAAAACGCAGCTATCTAACAGAACGGTTGTCAATGTGTGTACTCAACTTCCAGAGTTAAACCCGTGTGTGGATTCAGCAGTCTGCAAACACTTTCTGTGCAGAGTCTCAAAACAGGCGTTTTCAGCCCAATGCCGGCCTATGGAAGAAAGGGCAGTAAGCACAGGAAAATATCTGCTTCTAAATCGAAAACGCAGCTCTCTAACAGAACGGTTGTCAATGAGTGCACTCAACTTCCAGAGTTAAACCCGTGTGTGGATTCAGCAGTCTGCAAACACTTTCTGTGCAGAGTCTCAAAACAGGCGTTTTCAGCCCAATACCGGCCTATGGAAGAAAGGGCAGTAAGCACAGGGAAATATCTGATTCTAAATCCAAAACGCAGCTATCTAAAAAACGGTTGTCAATGTGTGCACTCAACTTCCAGAGTTAAACCCGTGTGTGGGTTCAGCAGTCTGCAAACACTTTCTGTGCAGAGTCTCAAAACAGGCATTTTCAGCCCAATCCCGGCCTATGGAAGAAAGGGCAGTAAGCACAGGGAAATATCTGCTTCTAAATCCAAAACGCAGCTAACTAACAGAACGGTTGTCAATGTGTGCACTCAACTTCCAGAGTTTAACCCGTGTGTGGATTCAGCAGTCTGCAAACACTTTCTGTGCAGAGTCTCAAAACAGGCGTTTTCAGCCCAATACCGACCTATGGAAGAAAGGGCAGTAAGCACAGGGAAATATCTGCTTCTTAATCGAAAACGAGGCTATCTAACAGAACGCTTGTCAATGTGTGCACTGAACTTCCATAGTTAAACCCGTGTGTGGATTCAGCAGTCTGCAAACACTTTCTGTGCAGAGTCTCAAAACAGGCGTTTTCAGAAAAATCCCGGCCTATGGAAGAAAGGGCAGTAAGCACAGGGAAATATCTGCTTCTAAATCCAAAACGCAGCTATCTAACAGAAAGTTTGTCAACGTGTGCACTCAACTTCCAGAGTTAAACCCGTGTGTGGATTCAGCAGTCTGCACACAGTTTCTGTGCAAAGTCTCAAAACAGGCGTTTTCAGCCCAATACCGGCCTATGGAAGAAAGGGCAGTAAGCACAGGGAAATTTCTGCTTCTAAATCCAAAATGCAGCTATCTAACAGAACGGTTGTCAATGTGTGCACTCAACTTCCAGAGTTAAACCCGTGTGTGGATTCAGCAGTCTGCAAACACTTTCTGTGCAGAGTCTCAAAACATGCGTTTTCAGCCCAATACCGGCCTATGGAAGAAATGGCAGTAAGCACAGGGAAATATCTGCTTCTAAATCCAAAACGCAGCTATCTAACAGAACGGTTGTCAATGTGTGCACTCAAATTCCAGAATTAAACCTGTGTGTGGATTCAGCAGTCTGCACACACTTTCTGTGCAGAGTCTCAAAACAGGCGTTTTCAGGCCAATCACGGCCTATGGAAGAAAGGGCAGTAAGCACAGGGAAATATCTGCTTCTAAATCCAAAACGCTGCTATCTCACAGAAGGTTTGTCAATGTGTGCACTCAACTTCCAGAGTTAAACCCGTGGGTGGATTCAGCAGTCTGCAAACACTTTCTGTGCAGAGTCTCATAACAGGCCTTTTCAGCCCTATACCGGCCTATGGAAGAAAGGGCAGTAAGCACAGGGAAATATCTGCTTCTAAATCCAAAACGCAGCTATCTAACAGAACGGTTGTCAATGTGTGTACTCAACTTCCAGAGTTAAACCCGTGTGTGGATTCAGCAGTCTGCAAACACTTTCTGTGCAGAGTCTCAAAACAGGCGTTTTCAGCCCAATGCCGGCCTATGGAAGAAAGGGCAGTAAGCACAGGAAAATATCTGCTTCTAAATCGAAAACGCAGCTATCTAACAGAATGGTTGTCAATGAGTGCACTCAACTTCCAGAGTTAAACCCGTGTGTGGATTCAGCAGTCTGCAAACACTTTCTGTGCAGAGTCTCAAAACAGGCGTTTTCAGCCCAATACCGGCCTATGGAAGAAAGGGCAGTAAGCACAGGGAAATATCTGATTCTAAATCCAAAACGCAGCTATCTAAAAAACGGTTGTCAATGTGTGCACTCAACTTCCAGAGTTAAACCCGTGTGTGTGTTCGGCAGTCTGCAAACACTTTCTGTGCAGAGTCTCAAAACAGGCGTTTTCAGCCCAATCCCGGCCTATGGAAGAAAGGGCAGTAAGCACAGGGAAATATCTGCTTCTAAATCCAAAACGCAGCTATCTAACAGAACGGTTGTCAATGTGTGCACTCAACTTCCAGAGTTTAACCCGTGTGTGGATTCAGCAGTCTGCAAACACTTTCTGTGCAGAGGCTCAAAACAGGCGTTTTCAGCCCAATACCGACCTATGGAAGAAAGGGCAGTAAGCACAGGGAAATATCTGCTTCTTAATCGAAAACGAGGCTATCTAACAGAACGCTTGTCAATGTGTGCACTGAACTTCCAGAGTTAAACCCGTGTGTGGATTCAGCAGTCTGCAAACACTTTCTTTGCAGAGTCTCAAAACAGGCGTTTTCAGAAAAATCCCGGCCTATGGAAGAAAGGGCAGTAAGCACAGGGAAATATCTGCTTCTAAATCCAAAACGCAGCTATCTAACAGAAATTTTGTCAACGTGTGCACTCAACTTCCAGAGTTAAACCCGTGTGTGGATTCAGCAGTCTGCACACAGTTTCTGTGCAAAGTCTCAAAACAGGCGTTTTCAGCCCAATACCGGCCTATGGAAGAAAGGGCAGTAAGCACAGGGAAATTTCTGCTTCTAAATCCAAAACGCAGCTATCTAACAGAACGGTTGTCAATGTGTGCACTCAATTTCCAGAGTTAAACCCGTGTGTGGATTCAGCAGTCTGCAAACACTTTCTGTGCAGAGTCTCAAAACATGCGTTTTCAGCCCAATACCGGCCTATGGAAGAAATGGCAGTAAGCACAGGGAAATATCTGCTTCTAAATCCAAAACGCAGCTATCTAACAGAACGGTTGTCAATGTGTGCACTCAACTTCCAGAATTAACCTGTGTGTGGATTCAGCAGTCTGCACACACTTTCTGTGCAGAGTCTCAAAACAGGCGTTTTCAGGCCAATCACGGCCTATGGAAGAAAGGGCAGTAAGCACAGGGAAATATCTGCTTCTAAATCCAAAACGCAGCTATCTAACAGAAGGTTTGTCAATGTGTGCACTCAACTTCCAGAGTTAAACCCGTGGGTGGATTCAGCAGTCTGCAAACACTTTCTGTGAAGAGTCTCATAACAGGCCTTTTCAGCCCAATACCGGCCTATGGAAGAAATGGCTGTAAGCACAGGGAAATATCTGCTTCTAAATCCAAAACGCAGCTATCTAACAGATCGGTTGTCAATGTGTGCACTCAACTTCCAGAGTTAAACCCGTGTGTGGATTCAGCAGTCTGCAAACACTTTCTGTGCAGGGTCTCAAAACAGGCGTTTTCAGCCCAATACCGGTCTATGGAAGAAAGGGCAGTAAGCACAGAGGAATATCTGCTTCTAAATCCAAAACGCAGCTATCTAACAGAACGGTTGTCAATGTGTGCACTCAACATCCAGAGTTAAACCCGTGTGTGGATTCAGCAGTCTGCAAACACGTTCCGTGCAGAGTCTCAAAACAGGAGTTTTCAGCCCAATACCGGCCTAAGGAAGAAAGGGCAGTAAGCACAGGGAAATATCTGCTTCTAAATCCATACGCAGCTATCTAACAGAAGGTTTGTCAATGTGTGCACTCAACTTCCAGAGTTAAACCCGTGGGTAGATTCAGCAGTCTGCAAACACTTTCTGTGCAGAGTCTCATAACAGGCCTTTTCAGCTAAATACCGGCCTATGGAAGAAAGGGCAGTAAGCACAGGGAAATATCTGCTTCTAAATCCAAAACGCAGCTATCTAACAGAACGGTTGTCAATGTGTGCACTGAACTTCCAGAGTTAAACCCGTGTGTGGACTCAGCAGTCTGCAAACACTTTCTGTGCAGAGTCTCAAAACAGGCGTTTTCAGCCCAATACCGGCCTATGGAAGAAAGGGCAGTAAGCACAGGGAAATATCTGCTTCTAAATCCAAAACGCAGCTATCTAACAGAATGGTTGTCAATGTGTGCACTCAACATCCAGAGTTAAACCCGTGTGTGGATTCAGCAGTCTGCAAACACGTTCCGTGCAGAGTCTCAAAACAGGAGTTTTCAGCCCAATACCGGCCTATGGAAGAAAGGTCAGTAAGCACAGGGAAATATCTGCTTCTGAATCCAAAACGCAGCTATCTAACAGAACGGTTGTCAATGTGTGCACTCAACATCCAGAGTTAAACCCTTGTGTGGATTCATCAGTCTGCAAACACTTTCTGTGCAGAGTCTCAAAACAGGCGTTTTCAGCCCAATACCGGCCTATGGAAGAAATGGCACTAAGCACAGGGAAATATCTGCTTCAAAATCCAAAACGAAGCTATCTAACAGAACGGTTGTCAACGTGTGCACTCAAATTCCAGAGTTAAACCCGACTGTGGATTCAGCATTCTGCACACACTTTCTGTGCAGAGTCTCAAAACAGGCGTTTTCAGCCCAATACCGGCCTATGGAAGAAAGGGCAGTAAGCCCAGGGAAATTTCTGCTTCTATATCCAAAACGCAGCTATCTAACAGAACGGTTGACAATGTGTGCACTCAACTTCCAGAGTTAAACCCGTGTGTGGATTCAGCAGTCTGCAAACACTTTCTCTGCAGAGTCTCAAAACAGGCGTTTTCAGCCCAATACCGGCCTATGGAAGAAAGAGCAGTAAGCACAGGGAAATATCTGCTTCTAAATCCAAAACGCAGCTATCTAACAGAACGGTTGTCAATGTGTGCACTCAACTTCCAGAGTTTAACCCGTGTGTGGATTCAGCAGTCTACAAACACTTTCTGTGCAGAGTCTCAAAAAAGGCGTTTTCAGCCCAATACCGGCCTATGGAAGAAAGGGCAGTAAGTACAGGGAAATATCTGCTTCTAAATCGAAAACGTAGCTATCTAACAGAACGGTTGTCAATGTGTGCACTGAACTTCCAGAGTTAAACCCGTCTGTGTATTCAGCAGTCTGCAAACACTTTCTGTGCAGAGTCTCAAACAGGCGTTTTCAGCCCAATACCAGCCTATGGAAGAAAGGGCAGTAAGCACAGGGAAATATCTGCTTCTAAATCCAAAACGCAGCTATCTAAAAGAACGGTTGTCAATGTGTGCACTCAACTTTCAGAGTTAAAGCCGTGTGTGGATTCAGCAGTCTGCAAACACTTTCTGTGCAGAGTCTCAAAACAGGCATTTTCAGCACAATACCGGCCTATGGAAGAAAGGCAGTAAGCGCAGGGAAATATCTGCTTCTAAATCCAAAACGCAGCTATCTAACAGAACGGTTGTCAATGTGTGCACTCAACTTCCAGAGTTTAACCCGTGTGTGGATTCAGCAGTCTGCAAACACTTTCTGTGCAGAGTCTCAAAGCAGGCGTTTTCAGCCCAATACCGACCTATGGAAGAAAGGGCAGTAAGCACAGGGAAATATCTGCTTCTTAATCGAAAACGAGGCTAACTAACAGAACGCTTGTCAATGTGTGCACTGAACTTCCAGAGTTAAACCCGTGTGTGGATTCAGCAGTCTGCAAACACTTTCTGTGCAGAGTCTCAAAACAGGCGTTTTCAGAAAAGTCCCGGCCTATGGAAGAAAGGGCAGTAAGCACAGGGAAATATCTGCTTCTAAATCCAAAACGTAGCTATCTAACAGAACGGTTTTCAATGTGTGCACTGAACTTCCAGAGTTAAACCCGTGTGTGGATTCAGCAGTCTGCAAACACGTTCCGTGCAGAATCTCAAAACAGGCGTTTTCAGCCCAATACCGGCTTATGGAAGAAAGGGCAGTAAGCACAGGGAAATATCGGCTTCTAAATCCAAAACGCAGCTATCTAACAGAACGGTTGTCAATTTGTGCACTCAACGTGCAGAGTTATACCCGTGTGTGGATTCAGCAGTCTGCAAACACTTCCTGTGCAGGGTCTCAAAACAGGCGTTTTCAGCCCAATACCGGCCTATGGAAGAAAGGGCAGTAAGCACAGAGGAATATCTGCTTCTAAATCCAAAACGCAGCTATCTAACAGAACGGTTGTCAATGTGTGTACTCAACTTCCAGAGTTAAACCCGTGTGTGGATTCAGCAGTCTGCAAACACTTTCTGTGCAGAGTCTCAAAACAGGCGTTTTCAGCCCAATGCCGGCCTATGGAAGAAAGGGCAGTAAGCACAGGAAAATATCTGCTTCTAAATCGAAAACGCAGCTCTCTAACAGAACGGTTGTCAATGAGTGCACTCAACTTCCAGAGTTAAACCCGTGTGTGGATTCAGCAGTCTGCAAACACTTTCTGTGCAGAGTCTCAAAACAGGCGTTTTCAGCCCAATACCGGCCTATGGAAGAAAGGGCAGTAAGCACAGGGAAATATCTGATTCTAAATCCAAAACGCAGCTATCTAAAAAACGGTTGTCAATGTGTGCACTCAACTTCCAGAGTTAAACCCGTGTGTGGGTTCAGCAGTCTGCAAACACTTTCTGTGCAGAGTCTCAAAACAGGCATTTTCAGCCCAATCCCGGCCTATGGAAGAAAGGGCAGTAAGCACAGGGAAATATCTGCTTCTAAATCCAAAACGCAGCTATCTAACAGAACAGTTGTCAATGTGTGCACTCAACTTCCAGAGTTTAACCCGTGTGTGGATTCAGCAGTCTGCAAACACTTTCTGTGCAGAGTCTCAAAACAGGCGTTTTCAGCCCAATACCGACCTATGGAAGAAAGGGCAGTAAGCACAGGGAAATATCTGCTTCTTAATCGAAAACGAGGCTATCTAACAGAACGCTTGTCAATGTGTGCACTGAACTTCCATAGTTAAACCCGTGTGTGGATTCAGCAGTCTGCAAACACTTTCTGTGCAGAGTCTCAAAACAGGCGTTTTCAGAAAAATCCCGGCCTATGGAAGAAAGGGCAGTAAGCACAGGGAAATATCTGCTTCTAAATCCAAAACGCAGCTATCTAACAGAAAGTTTGTCAACGTGTGCACTCAACTTCCAGAGTTAAACCCGTGTGTGGATTCAGCAGTCTGCAAACACTTTCTGTGCAGAGTCTCAAAACATGCGTTTTCAGCCCAATACCGGCCTATGGAAGAAATGGCAGTAAGCACAGGGAAATATCTGCTTCTAAATCCAAAACGCAGCTATCTAACAGAACGGTTGTCAATGTGTGCACTCAAATTCCAGAATTAAACCTGTGTGTGGATTCAGCAGTCTGCACACACTTTCTGTGCAGAGTCTCAAAACAGGCGTTTTCAGGCCAATCACGGCCTATGGAAGAAAGGGCAGTAAGCACAGGGAAATATCTGCTTCTAAATCCAAAACGCTGCTATCTAACAGAAGGTTTGTCAATGTGTGCACTCAACTTCCAGAGTTAAACCCGTGGGTGGATTCAGCAGTCTGCAAACACTTTCTGTGCAGAGTCTCATAACAGGCCTTTGCAGCCCTATACCGGCCAATGGAAGAAAGGGCAGTAAGCACAGGGAAATATCTGCTTCTAAATCCAAAACGCAGCTATCTAACAGAACGGTTGTCAATGTGTGCACTCAACTTCCAGAGATAAACCCGTGTGTGGGTTCAGCAGTCTGCAAACACTTTCTGTGCAGAGTCTCAAAACAGGCGTTTTCAGCCCAATCCCGGCCTATGGAAGAAAGGGCAGTAAGCACAGGGAAATATCTGCTTCTAAATCCAAAACGCAGCTATCTAACAGAACGGTTGTCAATGTGTGCACTCAACTTCCAGAGTTAATCCCGTGTGTGGATTCAGCAGTCTGCAAACACATTCTGTGCAGAGTCTCAAAACAGGCGTTTTCAGCCCAATACTGGCATATGGAAGAAAGGGCAGTAAGCACAGGGAAATATCTGCTTCTAAATCCAAAACGCAGCTATCTAACAGAACGGTTGTCAATGTGTGCACTCAACTTCCAGAGTTTAACCCGTGTGTGGATTCAGCAGTCTGCAAACCCGTTCCGTGCAGAATCTCAAAACAGGCGTTTTCAGCCCAATACCGGCCTATGGAAGAAAGGGCAGTAAGCACAGGGAAATATCTGCTTCTGAATCCAAAACGCAGCTATCTAACAGAAGGTTTGTCAATGTGTGCACTCAACATCCAGAGTTAAACCCTTGTGTGGATTCATCAGTCTGCAAACACTTTCTGTGCAGAGTCTCAAAACAGGCGTTTTCAGCCCAATACCGGCCTATGGAAGAAAGGGCAGTAAGCACAGGGAAATATCTGCTTCTAAATCCAAAACGCAGCTATCTAACAGAACGGTTGTCAACGTGTGCACTCAACTTCCAGAGTTAAACCCGTCTGTGGATTCAGCATTCTGCACACACTTTCTGTGCAGAGTCTCAAAACAGACGTTTTCAGTCCAATACCGGCCTATGGAAGAAAGGGCAGTAAGCCCAGGGAAATTTCTGCTTCTAAATCCAAAACGCAGCTATCTAACAGAACGGTTTTCAATGTGTGCACTCAACGTGCAGAGTTATACCCGTGTGTGGATTCAGCAGTCTGCAAACACTTCCTTTGTAGGGTCTCAAAACAGGCGTTTTCAGCCCAATACCGGCCTATGGAAGAAAGGGCAGTAAGCACAGAGGAATATCTGCTTCTAAATCCAAAACGCAGCTATCTAACAGAACGGTTGTCAATGTGTGTACTCAACTTCCAGAGTTAAACCCGTGTGTGGATTCAGCAGTCTGCAAACACTTTCTGTGCAGAGTCTCAAAACAGGCGTTTTCAGCCCAATGCCGGCCTATGGAAGAAAGGGCAGTAAGCACAGGAAAATATCTGCTTCTAAATCGAAAACGCAGCTATCTAACAGAACGGTTTTCAATGAGTGCACTCAACTTCCAGAGTTAAACCCTTGTGTGGATTCAGCAGTCTGCAAACACTTTCTGTGCAGAGTCTCAAAACAGGCGTTTTCAGCCCAATACCGGCCTATGGAAGAAAGGGCAGTAAGCACAGGGAAATATCTGATTCTAAATCCAAAACGCAGCTGTCTAAAAAACGGTTGTCAATGTGTGCACTCAACTTCCAGAGTTAAACCCGTGTGTGTGTTCAGCAGTCTGCAAACACTTTCTGTGCAGAGTCTCAAAACAGGCGTTTTCAGCCCAATCCCGGCCTATGGAAGAAAGGGCAGTAAGCACAGGGAAATATCTGCTTCTAAATCCAAAACGCAGCTATCTAACAGAACGGTTGTCAATGTGTGCACTCAACTTCCAGAGTTTAACCCGTGTGTGGATTCAGCAGTCTGCAAACACTTTCTGTGCAGAGTCTCAAAACAGGCGTTTTCAGCCCAATACCGACCTATGGAACAAAGGGCAGTAAGCACAGGGAAATATCTGCTTCTTAATCGAAAACGAGGCTATCTAACAGAACGCTTGTCAATGTGTGCACTGAACTTCCATAGTTAAACCCGTGTGTGGATTCAGCAGTCTGCAAACACTTTCTGTGCAGAGTCTCAAAACAGGCGTTTTCAGAAAAATCCCGGCCTATGGAAGAAAGGGCAGTAAGCACAGGGAAATATCTGCTTCTAAATCCAAAACGCAGCTATCTAACAGAAAGTTTGTCAAAGTGTGCACTCAACTTCCAGAGTTAAACCCGTGTGTGGATTCAGCAGTCTGCACATAGTTTCTGTGCAAAATCTCAAAACAGGCGTTTTCAGCCCAATACCGGCCTATGGAAGAAAGGGCAGTAAGCACAGGGAAATTTCTGCTTCTAAATCCAAAATGCAGCTATCTAACAGAACGGTTGTCAATGCGTGCACTCAACTTCCAGAGTTAAACCCGTGTGTGGATTCAGCAGTCTGCAAACACTTTCTGTGGAGAGTCTCAAAACATGCGTTTTCAGCCCAATACCGGCCTATGGAAGAAATGGCAGTAAGCACAGGGAAATATCTGCTTCTAAATCCAAAACGCAGCTATCTAACAGAACGGTTGTCAATGTGTGCACTCAAATTCCAGAATTAAACCTGTGTGTGGATTCAGCAGTCTGCACACACTTTCTGTGCAGAGTCTCAAAACAGGCGTTTTCAGGCCAATCACGGCCTATGGAAGAAAGGGCAGTAAGCACAGGGAAATATCTGCTTCTAAATCCAAAACGCTGCTATCTAACAGAAGGTTTGTCAATGTGTGCACTCAACTTCCAGAGTTAAACCCGAGGGTGGATTCAGCAGTCTGCAAACACTTTCTGTGCAGAATCTCATAACAGGCCTTTTCAGCCCAATACCGGCCTATGGAAGAAAGGGCAGTAAGCACCGGGAAATATCTGCTTCTAAATCCAAAACGCTGCTATCTAACAGAACGGTTGTCAATGTGTGCACTCAACTTCCAGAGTTAAACCCGTGTGTGGATTCAGCAGTCTGCAAACACTTTCTGTGCAGAGTCTCAAAACAGGCGTTTTCAGCCCAATACCGGCCTATGGAAGAAAGGGCAGTAAGCACAGAGGAATATCTGCTTCTAAATCCAAAACGCAGCTATCTAACAGAACGGTTGTCAATGTGTGCACTCAACTTCCAGAGTTAAACCCGTGGGTAGATTCAGCAGTCTGCAAACACTTTCTGTGCAGAGTCTCATAACAGGCCCTTTTCAGCCAAATACCGGCCTATGGAAGAAAGGGCAGTAAGCACAGGGAAATATCTGCTTCTAAATCCAAAACGCAGCTATCTAACAGAACGGTTGTCAATGTGTGCACTGAACTTCCAGAGTTAAACCCGTGTGTGGACTCAGCAGTCTGCAAACTCTTTCTGTGCAGAGTCTCAAAACAGGCGTTTTCAGCCCAATACCGGCCTATGGAAGAAAGGGGAGTAAGCACAGGGAAATATCTGCTTCTAAATCCAAAACGCAGCTATCTAACAGAACGGTTGTCAATGTGTGCACTCAACATCCAGAGTTAAACCCGTGTGTGGATTCAGCAGTCTGCAAACACGTTCCGTGCAGAGTCTCAAAACAGGAGTTTTCAGCCCAATACCGAACTATGGAAGAAAGGTCAGTAAGCACAGGGAAATATCTGCTTCTGAATCCAAAACGCAGCTATCTAACAGAACGGTTGTCAATGTGTGCACTCAACATCCAGAGTTAAACCCTTGTGTGGATTCATCAGTCTGCAAACACTTTCGTGCAGAGTCTCAAAACAGGCGTTTTCAGCCCAATACCGGCCTATGGAAGAAAGGGAGTAAGCACAGGGAAATATCTGCTTCTAAATCCAAAACGCAGCTATCTAACAGAACGGTTGTTAATGTGTGCACTCAACTTCCAGAATTAAACCCGTGTGTGGATTCAGCAGTCTGCACACACTTTCTGTGCAGAGTGTCAAAACAGGCGTTTTCAGGCCAATCCCGGCCTTTGGAAGAAAGGTCAGTAAGCACAGGGAAACATCTGCTTCTAAATCCAAAACGCAGCTATCTAACAGAAGGTTTGTCAATGTGTGCACTCAACTTCCAGAGTTAAACCCGTGGGTGGATTCAGCAGTCTGCAAACACTTTCTGTGCAGAGTCCCACAACAGGCCTTTTCAGCCCCAATACCGGCCTATGGAAGAAAGGGCAGTAAGCACAGGGAAAATGTCTGCTTCTAAATCCAAAACGCAGCTATCTAACAGAACGGTTGTCAATGTGTGCACTGAACTTCCAGAGTTAAACCCGTGTGTGGACTCAGCAGTCTCCAAACACTTTCTGTGCAGAGTCTCAAAACAGGCGTTTTCAGCCCAATACCGGCATATGGAAGAACGGGCAGTAAGCACAGGGAAATATCTGCTTCTAAATCCAAAACGCAGCTATCTAACAGAATGGTTGTCAATGTGTGCACACAACATCCAGAGTTAAACCAGTGTGTGGATTCAGCAGTCTGGAAACACGTTCCGTGCAGAGTCTCAAAACAGGAGTTTTCAGCCCAATACCGGCCTATGGAAGAAAGGGCAGTAAGCACAGGGAAATATCTGCTTCTGAATACAAAACGCAGCTATCTAACAGAACGGTTGTCAATGTGTGCACTCAACTTCCAGAGTTAAACCCGTATGTGGATTCAGCAGTCTGCAAACCCTTTCTGTGGCAGAGTCTCAAAACAGGCGTTTTCAGCCCAATACCGGCCTATGGAAGAAAGGGCAGTAAGCACAGGGAAATATCTGCTTCTAAATCCAAAACGCAGCTATCTAACAGAACGTGGTCAATGTGTGCACTCAACTTCCAGAGTTAAACCCGTGTGTGGATTCAGCAGTCTGCAAACACTTTCTGTGCAGAGTCTCAAAACAGGCGTTTTCATCGAAATACCGGCCTATGGAAGAAAGGGGCAGTAAGCACAGGGAAATATCTGCTTCTACATCCAAAACGCAGCTATCTAACAGAACAGGTTGTCAATGTGCACTCAACTTCCAGAGTTTAACCGTGTGTGGATTCAGCAGTCTGCAAACACTTTCTGTGCAGGAGTCTCAAAACAGGCGTTTTCAGCCCAATACCGACCTAAGGAAGAAGGGTAGTAAGCACAGGGAAATATCTGCTTCTAATCGAAAACGAGGCTATCTAACAGAACGCTTGTCAATGTGTACACTGAACTTCCAGAGTTATACCCGTGTGTGGATTCAGCAGTCTGCATACACTTTCTGTGCAGAGTTTCAAAACAGGCGTTTTCAGAAAAATCCCGGCCTATGGAAGAAAGGGCAGTAAGCACAGGGAAATATCTGCTTCTAAATCGAAAACGCAGCTATCTAACAGAAAGTTTGTCAACGTGTGCACTCAACTTCCAGAGTTAAACCCGTGTGTGTATTCAGCAGTCTGCAAACACGTTCCGTGCAGAGTCTCAAAACAGGAGTTTTCAGCCCAATACCGGCCTAAAGAAGAAAGGGCAGTAAGCACAGGGAAATATCTGCTTCTGAATCCAAAACGCAGCTATCTAACAGAACGGTTGTCAATGTGTGCACTCAACATCCAGAGTTAAACCCTTGTGTGGATTCATCAGTCTGCAAACACTTTCTGTGCAGAGTTTCAAAACAGGCGTTTTCAGCCCAATACCGGCCTATGGAAGAAAGGGCAGTAAGCACAGGGAAATATCTGCTTCTAAATCCAAAACGCAGCTATCTAACAGAACGGTTGTCAACGTGTGCACTCAACTTCCAGAGTTAAACCCGTCTGTGGATTCAGCAGTCTGGAAATACTTTCTGTGGAGAGTCTCAAAACAGGCGTTTTCAGCCCAATCCCGGCTTATGGAAGAAAGGGCAATAAGCACAGGGAAATATCGGCTTCTAAATCCAAAACGCAGCTATCTAACAGAACGGTTGTCAATGTGTGCACTCAACTTCCAGAGTGAATCGCGTGTGTGGATTCAGCAGTTTGCAAACACATTCTGTGCAGAGTCTCAAAACAGGCGTTTTCAGCCCAATACCGGCCTATGGAAGAAAGGGCAGTAAGCACAGGGAAATATCTGCTTCTAAATCCATAACGCAGCTATCTAACAGAACGGTTGTCAAAGTGTCCACTCAACTTCCAGAGTTTAACCCGTGTGTGGATTCAGCAGTCTGCAAACACTTTCTGTGCAGAGTCTCAAAACAGGCCTTTTCAGCCCAATAGCGACCTATGGAAGAAAGGGCAGTAAGCACAGGGAAATATCTGCTTCTTAATCGAAAACGAGGCTATATAACAGAACGCTTGTCAATGTGTGCACTGAACTTCCAGAGTTAAACCCGTGTGTGGATTCAGCAGTCTGCAAACACTTTCTCTGCAGAGTCTCAACAGAGGCGTTTTCAGAAAAATCCCGGCCTATGGAAGATAGGGCAGTAAGCACAGGGAAATATCTGCTTCTAAATCCAAAACGCAGCTATCTAACAGAAAGTTTGTCAACGTGTGCACTCAAACTTCCAGAGTTAAACCCGTGTGTGGATTCAGCAGTCTGCACACAGTTTCAGTGCAGAGTTTCAAAACAGGCGTTTTCAGCCCAATACCGGCCTATGGAAGAAAGGGCAGTAAGCACAGGGAAATTTCTGCTTCTAAATCCAAAATGCAGCTATCTAACAGAACGGTTGTCAATGTGTGCACTCAACTTCCAGAGTTAAACCCGTGTGTGGATTCAGCAGTCTGCAAACACTTTCTGTGCAGAGTCTCAAAACATGCGTTTTCAGCCCAATACCGGCCTATGGAAGAAATGGCAGTAAGCACAGGGAAATATCTGCTTCTAAATCCAAAACGCAGCTATCTAACAGAACGGTTGTCAATGTGTGCACTCAACCTCCAGAATTAAACCTGTGTGGATTCAGCAGTCTGCACACACTTTCTGTGCAGAGTCTCAAAACAGGCGTTTTCAGGCCAATCACGGCCTATGGAAGAAAGGGCAGTAAGCACAGGGAAATATCTGCTTCTAAATCCAAAACGCAGCTATCTAACAGAAGGTTTGTCAATGTGTGCACTCAACTTCCAGAGTTAAACCCGTGGGTGGATTCAGCAGTCTGCAAACACTTTCTGTGCAGAGTCTCATAACA